>NC_133228.1:25081195-25381195 GCF_040436345.1 Pagrus major
TCGCTCGTGTCCTCGCTGTGGTCTCCAGCAGGACACAGACTGAAACTGGAGCTCTTTGTCCTCTCCAGCAGCTCACAAGTCACCACACCAAACCGTCGCTACTCGCTGGAAGAAGCATTCAAAGATTTTTCCTCTGGACACACACCTTCCTGCTCTGACCTCCTGCTGAGACGTCTCTTTGAACAACCTTCCTCAGAAGTTTGTTTCATAACGTCTCCAGTTCACGGCCGTCTTTCACATGAGAACTCAGAGCTACAGGGCTGACATGATTTCTGCAATCAGCAGAGTTCAATACTGAGTCCAATAAGTCAACAAAATAAACTGACAAAATGTCAAGAAAGGAAATATTTTTCAATTTTTACATATTTTTATTATAAACAGAAAAATACAACCGTCTGAATTCATGTTTCTCTCTGACTGAACAATAAAATAATAAAATAACAATAACACACTGAAATAATCCTAGCTCAGAAAAATAACAGGAGAAATAAACAAAAACAAAACAAACAAATGAAGATAAATGAACAAATAAAATAAAAAGTTAGCAGCATCATCATTTCTACACTCCATAAAAATCAAGAGTGTATATAAAATGCCTGTGATGTGTTTTTATCTTCAGGGTCCGTTCACGTTAACAACGTGTTTCAGATAGTTTCAACACTTTGCCATATATTCCTCCGTCCTGTCCTTCATGCTGCAGGAGATTTGTTCGTATGATGCCACTTTGCACACCTCTGTGACCCCCTCAACGCCTCCATTTCCTCATAATAATTTGTTTTCCCACCATTAAACCAGAGTGAATGAAGTCCTTGGATCCGTCCTGAGACATCATTCGTGCATCACTAAGACTGTAGAGCCTTGGGCTGAAATCAAAGTGAGGTCAGGAGATGGTCCTTTATATAAAGTCGTAATTTTTATAGCTACGAGTAATTTAGTGATAAAATGTTGTAACATCGTGAGAAGAAAGTCTCAATATTTCAAGAAAAATGTTGTAATTTTACAAGAAAAGAGACATAACACGAATAAAATAGACACATTTTGAGGAAAATAAATGACCAGCAACCTACAGAAGTTTCTTGCATATTCTCTTCAAAGTCCTGATACTGATGCCGATGTGCCAAAGTTTAAAGTATTTCATATGTTCCTCATTTCAACGCAGGGGAAGCAGCTAGAGCGCGAGACACTGTAACAATATTCAATCTGCAATCTGCTTTTTTAATAAACACTCAAAACTCTCAGACTGGGTTATTCAAAAAGGACAGAAACATAAAGCATCGCTGCCACAAACCTTTGCATTTTGAGTAAAGGACCGGCGTCTCAGTCACCTCCAGTGTTCACCGACTGGTTGCTGAACCAGTGAGTTATCACTAAAGCTGCAGCAGGTAGTCCAATAATAAAATAACCTGCAACTAATTTGATAATTAAAAAGTCTTGTTGTTTTTCTCTGTCATACTACAGTAAACTGTTTGTTGCTCCTCTGAAATAACACGGAGACTAAAATTACAACTTTATTCTCAAAGTATTTGTCTCTCTCAGTACTCTGTTTTGTAGAAAACCTTAAAACACTGAGGTTTAAATCAGATTTCACTGCTAGCTTACAGCAGTCTGACAGCACAGGGGGTTGAACCAGCAACCCTTCATCTGATGCTCCGCCTCTTTACCTTCAAGCCTCCTTAAATCTGAATTCCTCTGATTTCTCTTGTGTTCAGGCAGCAGAGACGAGGGGGGAAGCAAAGGGCGAGCTGAAGCTAACAATTAAGCAGCCTGGGCTCGATCTTCCTGTCCAGAGGACGATAATTATCAGAGGCAGAGAGACGCTCTGCAGCTGATCAGCTGGCCTGTGTCATTACACCGAGTGGGAGCAGAGCCATGGAGACCGGAGAGAGTGAGAGGAGTGAGGAAGGGAAATACAACTAGACTGAAGTTGACGGAGGGTTTGTCAGAGGTGGGGAGGTGTCATGAAGGTGGAGATGATGGCTGTCTGTCAGCAGGGTTATGTAATTTACTGGATGTCAGGAGCCGACAGCGAACGTGTCGGCGGGAGGTGAAGCCCCGTCTGTCGACACCTCGACCCCGGAGATGCCTCGTCCTCCAACCGCTCTTACTCAACAGTTTCAGGCCCGCGTGAGGTTTGAGTTTCCCTCGTCTGAAAATAGCACAGATGAATATGTGTGGAGCCCCTTCACATCGTACTGCTGCTCCGGGTCAGTACTGCGGAGGAACAAAGACGTGGCCCTCCAGTTTAAACTGATTACAGCTGAGGGAAAAGATTCATACATTTGAATCTGATGTGAAGAAAAGTCACCAAAAAATCATTCTATTAATTTATCGACTCCAAAAATCAAAGAGGATTAGCACTGAAGAGCCATTTAGTTAAGGGGTTGGGGTTAAATTTGTCAACAGAACCCAAACCCGAACCCGGCCTGGCTCGACTCGGTTTGACTCGGCAGCGATTTGCATTTCCTGCAAGGTGTGTCCTAAAACAGTGACGCTCTGCAGTACTATCAAAGAATCACCGCTAACAAAGCAGCTCCGCTAATTCAGCTACAATCACATTTCATTCCCTGTAACTTCTTCACAATAAAAGCCCGCTGTTATTAAGTTATTTAAGAGCTTTTATTGTGAAGCAGCATCACAGGAAACGTTGTGTTTTCAGCAGCAGTAAGTAAACATGAACCAGCTGACAGTGAACACGATGAAGCTACAGTCAGAAGCTACAGAAGTGCTGAGAGCTGAGCACACTGACATTAGAAACCTCCTCTCAGGTTTCCTGCACAGACGTGAGCTCAGGATCCATTTGTTTACTACTGTAGGTGAAAAGCTTCGTAGCCGAACATGCTAACGTTAGCTTACATCAGAGCAGATAAACACACTGTTGCTCTTGTGAGACAAGTTACATTCATCCTCAGCTTCCTCTGAAGGGCATTGTGGGTAATGTAGGAGCACTGGAGCAGCAGCAGAGAGAGAGCAGGCTGGGTGGAGAGAGGAGCGCTGTACAAACTGAACCAACACTTGATCAGCAGAGTGAATAACTGCATCATGATGACGGACAGAATGGATTCTCCATTTAAATGAGCCGCTGCTGACGGACAGCTGACGACGCCTCCCTCTGTGGGGAGCTGACAGATGTGACAGATGTGATCGATGGTTCATAATAAACTGCACTCCAGTCTGTTGCCTAACAAACGCTGAAGGTTTCTGTTTTTATTGTCAGGCAGGAAAACGCCTGGTGTCATACAGGAGAGGGGGGGGTGAGGGGGGAGGTGGCGGGGGACGCCATGTCCTTGTCAAGGACCTAATTACCTGCAGCAGGAGGCGAGGGGAGGCGAGGGGAGGGGGAGGAAGCCCTCTCATATTCTTATTTCCTGAATCGATCTGCTGTGACAGCTCGCTGTTTCGCTTTTTAATACCAGTTTATTTCTGAGATGCAGGTTTAAAAACTCTCCCGGGGGCAGTTCAGACCTTTTCCTCCCAGTGTTTAGTCTGATTCAAACCATCGCCCTGCACATAAAGAAAAAATAAAAGTATTAATGTTGACATGGCACAAAGTTAGTCCATATTTATATCTGTTTAATTTGTCTCAACTGCAGACGGTCTGGGTCCACACGTCTCTTCTCTAACTGTCCAGACAGATGTGAACTGTTGGCTGTGTTTCGTTTGATTTTGAGGGCTGGTGCTGCTGATCTGTGGCAGTTTGTCACCGTCACTCTCAACACTTCACCCAGAGGGACGTGGTCGTTCTGGTGACAGGAAAATTAAAATGGCTCTGGAGGAGAGAGTCGGGTCAGATCCAGACCTTCTGGAAGGACTTAAGACCCAGATTCTGTTCTGATCCAGAGCCGTTATCAGCCTGACTGCAGCAGTGATCCGGAGGTGACCTCCACTGTCGGGTGGTTCTGTTCTGTAATGTTAACTGTTGACTGGAGCTGGAGGGGAAATGAACATAACGTTACAGAGAGGAGACAGAGAACCAGAACCAGAACCAGAGTCTCTGCTGAGTGCTGACTTCACTCAGAGCTTCACCTGAATCCATACAGCTCGTCTCACATCATCTTGAGTCTCCAGAAGCCCCGAGATCCCAAACTGATTTGAAAGGATGTTATTTGCACTCTTTTTAAGCTGAAGTCTTCACTGTAGCTGCGAAGCTAAAGCGTTAGCGCGTACTCGAGGGTGCTTTTTGTACATTTTTCTGCTCTTGTCCCGAGCGAAACAAAAACATCGACTTATAAGAAATAGAAAGAATAGAAGATGGCGCCCCCTTTGTAAACTGATAACCTTAATTAATAATTAATAATAAGCTGAATGTCACACTGAACTCTGAGATTTGTAATAACTGCAGACGTATTATTTATGTGTTTTTGGATGGAGTAAACTGCAGTTTAATGTTTATTTATTTCATTTTAATGTTCTGCCTGACATACAGACGGGTTTCTCATATTGATCACTGCTCAGCGTTCAGTGATTCTTCCTCTCTACATGTCAGGAGATCAATGCAGCTGAACAGACATGTTTTATCATCAATACACTGATACACTGGATGAGTCATTACAGCCCAGAGGGATGAAAAGTCAGAGTCAGAGTCTCAGTGTGAAGACAAAATTGGAAGATAATTGTTGTGCTGAAAGCCTCCCGTTAGTGGTGTCATACATCTGCTGTTCATTAACCCCCCGTCTGTCTCAACACGCCACATCACTGTGAATTACTGCAGCGTTAACAGGTCTGTGAACTCAGCAGCAGTCAGTCCCTAAACGCCTCGAGGCTGCAGCTACCTGTGTCATCACTTCACCTCCATACCTGCCTGCACAGCCGGCCTGCAGCCTCCCAACACCTGGGGTTTTGGGTGAGATGATGACTGGATATTCACTTTTGGGTGAACTGCTCCTTTAGAATAAACTGGAGAAAAGCTGGAGATCAGGTCACACTGGACAGGAATACGCTCTGTGAACATGAGGGCTGTCTGATTCAGGGATGTGCCAGTAAACAGACTGATGTCACAGCCTTTACGTCGTATGTCGTCACGTCAGCGGCTCATCGTCGCCTCTCAACACAATTTGCAGATTTGTGAAGAAAACCAGCTTCAGCAGATTTTTCTCTCGGAGGTTTGGTCCTCAGAGGCGTGAGCGACGTGCTGACGGGTGAAGGACAGGTGCAGCATGCAGTCAATCCTCTAAGTATAGACTCCCTCCTCCTCCTCCTCGACCACCACCAGCACCACCAGCCGAGCATTCCTGCCGGGCCTCTCGCTGCAGGAACAACAATACAGCGGCTCGGATGACGGACGCTGAAAAGCCTCCCGCTGTCAGGCCGCCAAACGATCCACGTCTCTGTGCGCTTCTCTCCTCCACCATGAAAAATAAAAAGCCTTCACACTCTTCTTCGTCGTCATCATCAGACAAATGATGCAGAGCAGCTGGGCAACGCTGCTCCTGATAATATTCTGTTTTTATCACTTCTTCTGATACATTTCAGTAAGTTCTGGCTTAGAGGTGGAAGATTAGTACAGAGGATGTGACAGTTATCAGAAACCTTTATCTCAACCACACTCCCTTAACACATGTGCAATTTTGAGAGTTGTTGAGTTGAAGACACTCTACAAACATTGGACAATACCATCTCTGACTAACACTTTATAATTCAACCCTCCTTGTTAATCCGTCATGTTACACATGGAAATCAGCAGACTCCTTTAACAGATCAGCTCACGTTACTTTTGGTGTCTTCCTCTAGTCTTTGCACCAAACTACACCTTCTATCACACAAGCTTCAACTTTTATTCAGCTTTAATGTAGTTTATTTGATTTAACTAAGTCAAAATATATCTTAAGAGTCTGTTCACACCATCCTGAGTGATCCCATCATAAGTGTGAGACGCATGTGAGATCTAACCAACAACATCACCAGACTCCATTAACAAATGTAGTGATTTTAAGAGTCAAACTGTGTGAAACTCTGTCTCTGACTAATTCTTCATTATTTGTTCCTTCTTGTTAATTCAGCAAATGTTCTACATGAACTTCTTTCTGTCTTTGCGTAAAAACATGGAGTCTGTTTGTCCCAGTGATGGACGGGTTGATTTGCATACAGAGCAGGAAGTGACATGTGATCAGAAGCGGTTGGATCTCTCAGGATGGCTGCTGATAGCAGGTCTGATACGTCCTGAGACGTGATCAGACATGTTTTGTCCCTGCAGATTATTTGCAGGACAAACCTGTCGGCCGTCTGCTGCTTTCAGACAGGATTTTATCTCCAGAGCTGAGTCACATCTTTTATCTGAGGTGTTTGTCGCATCCTTTCAGGTCTCTCAGACTTCAGCAGACAGACCAGAACCTTCCTGCATGGTGGCCATTATTGTCTGTGAATGTGTGTGCTGTCGCTTTGTATTCAACAAAAGAAGATTGCTTGCAGAGACGGTGGAGGAGAGAGGCTGACCATGTGGTTTGTGGTATTGGTTGGATTAATACTTCAGATCCATCTGCCGTCCTCCAGTTCCAATAATGTTGAAGGATTCTGGAAACACCTTCAGAACAGATGAACACACGGTGTCCAAACATCATTACATTTATTCTGGATTTCTCATTTTTATATTCAAATCTAAATTTGATTGAACCCTTAATTACCTGCAGCGTGTCGGACCTCCGCCCTCCTCCCTCTGCAGCTCACAGGATCATTACTGACCGGATCGATCAGTAGACGGGAGCTGCAGGTAGAAATCAGCCTCCTGTATCAGGACTGCTGACTGGAACAGAGCGGAGCTGAAGCTGCTGCAGTGTAATTGGCCGATGTGGTTTCCTCGCAGTGCTGAGACCTGCTGAAGTAAACACCTGGCTAAACCTTTGATTGGGCCGTCGTCCCCTGAGAAAACTCTGCACTGGAGCCGGCTTCAGAAGAATAAAGGCCGACAGAAGCTGTTTAACACACTCTGGCTGGCTGTGTGCCAGTTCACCGTACCAACTGATACTGTGCAGTTTTCACTGTTTCATGTCATTTTATCCAGGTGGATGGTTCACGTGGTGCCACACAATAACTGTACATTTAGAGGATCTGTTGTCTCAGTGACAACCATCCCCGCCCAGAACAGACCAGAACAGGTGTATTAAGCCAAATCCAACACGTTTTCTGACCCTAGCCTAAACCTGACCAGAGCACAAACACAGCGCTGTAAATTCAACATCCTCCTGCTGCTTTATACTTGTTATAATCTTGTGTGTGACATCAGTGTGTTCGGATCAATGTGACTGTTGTGACGTCTCTTGTATATTTATCTGAACCTGATTCCTCCACCCGACAGTTCCTTTACCAGCAACCTCTTTTATTGATTAACAGCAGACGTGATCATCCAACAAACTTCTATTGAATCTAAAGACGTGGTTCCGTATTTAGGTGAGAATTAGGAAGGTAACGAAGTCTTTTATGTCTTTATTATTACTGTACAACCTGCTTGAGGAAGCTGCTGTTTCAGCATTTCCTCCTCTGTATAAGTCACTCATTACTGTAAGTATGATCAGTAGATCGTTAATTTCCTTCCCAGCGTTCAGAAGCGATTCATAAACCGTGATCTTACCTCGAGCTTCAGACTAACAGCAGCTTTGATACGTCGTGTTTTGTGCCATTGATCTGCAGCAGAGAGAAAACGCAGGCTTCAGAGTGAAGGTGGTGTTCATGACATGATTTATGGGCATTTAGATTGAAAGTGAGGCTCTGAGACCCCCCCGCCCCCCCCACCCCTGCCTGCACACTGCACATACATGTACATGATGACACACATGAACACACACATACATTCAGAGTGATTGCAGTGATGCAGTGGAGCGTTGAGGAGGGGTCGTCCTCGTCTCTCTGCAGCCGCTCTGTTTCCTGACACGCAGCCTCTGACTTCCTGATCTCAGCTCGGTGAGGGAGGCACGACGCGGCGCAGCGGCTCTTCTGCAGTCAGAGTCAATTTACCACAAGATCTCACGGCAAATGATGCAAATCTGAAACAATGGCCTGATTCTGGATGCTGTTCTGGATGCAGACAGACGTTCGTGCTCCCAGAATGCTGACGATGTGGACTGGAGGGATGCTTCTGAATTAAATACAATCTTTTGTACAAACGGGCCTGTTTGTTCTCAGCACATTTGTTCAGTGTTATTACCTCTGCCAGTCCTGTTTATTGTGTTGTAGCAGGATTTCTGAAGTGTTAACAGATTAATGACATTTGATGAGCAAAGTATCACGAGCTAATCCAGGAACAAGAGCGTGATGTTTTCATTATTCTATCATTATGTACTCATCTTACAAGAAGAAAGAAAATCTGAAAGAGCCTTTTCAGACCTGGTGTCAACATCCATCCTGAGTGATCCGATCACAAGTGGACAGCTCAAAGTCCGTCAGTCCATCACAAACCCGTCCATCACTGAGACAAACAGACTCCATGTTTCTACACAAAGACAGAAAGAAGTTCATGTAGAACATTTGCTGAATTAACAAGAAGGAACAAATAAGTCAGAATTAGTCAGAGACAGAGTTTCACACAGTTTATAAAGTGTCTCCGACTCAACAACTCACTAAATTGTGCAGTTTGTTAAGGGAGTCTGGTTTTTGGCTATAAATCATGAAGACTAGGTTTTACACTAAAGCATTCTTAGGCTGCTTCGTTTTTACTTTTCAGTAATGCTGAATTTTCAAGAAGACTCTTAAACTCAGCCGATTGTTAAAGGAGTCTGGTGATATTTGCGGTTCCTTCATCCACTGTGATCTCCTCCTCTCATCACATCAGTCTGCAGGGGATCCAGAGTGAAGGCCCAACTCGCCCTGCTCCTCTCTGATGTGTTGGATCGTGACGCTGTCATTGGCTGACAGCTTGTCACAGTAATGTAAGTGTCTCTGACCCTGTGAGCAGGTTTAACTGCACGCTGCCTCCGTAAACTGCGTCCTTCTGATTGAAGTGCTGCTTTTATTGACAGGAGACTTTATTTTCATCTAAACTCGGACTGACCTGTTGAATAATGAGCACGCTGACATCACTGTTTGTACCTGTTGAGACGGCTTGTTTGTTTTATATGAAGCTTCGACAGTATCAAGTATCGACTCGTGCTCACACACACACACACACACTCCTTTAGGTATCGCTGGGCGTGTTCAGGACTGTTATCTTAACGACTTTATGAGCCGCCATCACAGGGCTCGTCTCTTTATCAAACAGACGTGATGAGTAACCTTCATATTTCAGTCGCCTGATGTTGTAAAGTAATCTGTTAAACAAACTCAGAGCAGGAAGTGAAGACACTCCTCTGCGGATCATGTTCATCATTTGAATGTTCAGAGGAACATCCGCAACCGTCACCAGATACTCCGGTCAATGATCAGCTCGTTTATCGATCGATCAACAGACGGGACTCTGTTCGTGTCAGAATGTAGAAGTCGGTTATTGATCTCATCACATTTTCATAGATGAACCATCAAAGGCACATAACGGAGCTCGTTAATAAAGTTTAATCATTTAGCATTGAAAGGTGTGAATTAAAGGAGCAGTCCGTAGTTTTAGAGAAGAAATGTAAATGAGAAGAGAAACAAACTGTTCATGACTGAATACACTGGATAAACACACTGACATTAAAGGACAACACAGTTTATACTGTTTTACTTTGTTTATATGTGGCGGACCCTGCCACCTCCCCCCATTAGACTCGCTGTGGTTAAATAAAGACTCACAGACACATACTTGTCGTATATTCATGAGGTGTTTCTGTCTTTCCTGCTTGTTATCTTGTTTGCTTCACCGGAGAGCAAAGTGTTTTACTCCGGCAGATTCTGGTTGGAGCAGCGAAATCCTCACAGATTTCTGAATCCTCATCAAAGCAGCGAGAGAAAAGCTCGTCTGCTTTGGGAGAAGAGCTTCGGTAACGTCTCACTCTTCCCTGTTTGGGTTTTCTTTGAGGTTTTAGGACGAGAGAATGAGTCTCTCAAGGTAATTCAAGAGGCCCACTCATACGTACAGGAGGGAAATACGTCTGGAAGTAATTAGTGCCAAGCTGAAAATCCCCCTCAGATTACTAATACGTGTGTCTAATATCAGACAAATATGCATATTTTTTCAGTATTTGTGCTTACACAATGCTGATTCGCTTCTGATGGTCCACTGAACACTGTCCACCCGGCAGATATACTCTGCAGAACATCTTTACTTTGTCTTAAAACAAGTGGAAAATCTCAGTCAGCTGTTTCGACCTGATTCCAACACAAACAGACTCAAAGTTTCCTAAAAACTGTTTGAGTCTTGAAACAATGACGAATAAGCAAAGCTGAGATGGCCACATTTATATGGACGCCCATTATATAAAGAAAATAAACAAATACAACTTTAATTTAAAGGGTACCGACTGAAATACGTCAGCACTACCGAGTAGTGATTCACATTGAATCAATTAAAAGGGATCACACGGTGGATTATGAACGGCTGCATAAGAAAACAGAATATTTTGAACTCGTAAACGAAGCTGATGAAAAGATTTCCTCCTCAGTTCTTTCCTTCGCTGCTGATTCAAACCCTTCACGTCATCTTTATTTTGCAGGTCAGAAGTTTAGCGCTCATGTTTCTGCTTGTCCGTTTTCATTTGCTGACAGGCTTCCTGCCCGAGCTGACGAGGCTCGTCGGTGTTTCTGGGTCAGCGGGCAGCTCTCCGGCCACATGTTTCTGTGGGAGCGTCAGTGATTGGCCTCCTGCTTCCTCCCTGCTTCGTCTCACACTCAGAGCTTTGACCAGGAAGTGTTGAAACAAAAACAAACCAACACGTCTTGAAACCAGGCTGTGTGTTCGTAGTACTACTATTAGTAGGAGTAACTTTTTGAGTCCAGGACATATATTTATCCATTTTCCTATTTTCTTTTATGAATGTTGGTTTTGAGCTTGTTGCTTTATTTGACGCAGTTTGTAACCGGGTCACAAAGTTCTTCACAAACTTAGAAATAGTCCTGATGTCACTTCCTGTCTAACCTCTGCTCCGCTGAAGCTTCTGTTGTTGGGAGAAAACGTCCCACGTTGCTTTTGAATCCCTGACAGGATTCATGGATATCTGCTCAGCCTTTTTAAAGGAGGTAAACAAGACGATCCTCTCGGCCGCCCGTCACACTGAGGCATTCAGCCCGCTGACAAAGGGGAACGCCGGTTGCCAGGCAACACACACTCACAAACCGGAGGGACGAGCAGGTGCCGAGGACGTCTGCTGGTGGGTGGCGGGCGACGGTTGGCACAAGCATCACTTCCATTGGTCAACGAGGTTATTTTTATCAGCGAGCCCATCCCGTGAAGAAAAACACGTCCTGAGAAAAGTTCCCCACTGATGACTAACTGAGGCTCGTCCACGCTGACCCGGGAGGTTTCACTGAGCTGCTAAAGGGCACAAAGAGGCTGAAACACCTCCAGGCCTGAATGTGATAATGTGTGAGGATCGACGCTCTGACAGCTGGAGTATTAAAGTACATCAAAAATAAAAATATACAGGAACCGTGTGATATCTGGCTCCTTGTTTAGATGCAGCAGTGATCCCGACCTGGAGAGGACTGGTATCTACAGGGGTCCGGTTACAAAACACACACAATATATACCCCTAACACCTGACCCCACATGATTTAACACGTGCCACCTGCACCGACGTGTGATGTAAAAAAAATAGGATAAATGGAGAATTTATGACCAAAGACACCTCTGCAGAGACGTTTGCAGCGCTGTGAGAGTGAATACCTCAGGAAAGAATTAAAAAGGTGTGTGTGCGTCCGTGCGTCAGCTGCTGGAGGATCTTATGTAATTACAAACGGGCGGTCGTTGAGGTCGTGCCCTTCCAAATTGCCAGGTGGAGCTCCGGAGTAAATATAGTTTAGCCAGAGTACGGATGGAAAATTAAAAAAAACACTTTTCACAGTTTTCCATGAGGCTTTCAGGGGGGAATGATTCAACACAGACGTACAACGGGTCAGTCAGGAGTCTGACTCAAGTTTTAGGACAGAATTAAACTCAAGAGGTCGGATCAGAACCAGATGAGGAGCTCGTCTGAAGCAGATGGACTCAGTTAGAATGATTACAAGAAGCTTTTCCACACCTCCGACATGTTATTCAAATGGTTTTTTCCAGTGAAACAGAGAGAGTATGCTCACGCTTCACTCATGCATTTCAAAGTGAGACTAGAAATTTAGATCAACATCTCCTGATGTTGTTGATTTGAAATGTTAATTTATGTTGAGGATTACATTGCACTGTACTGTAGTTCTTTGATGTGATAATGTATTTTCATGGCACACAGCTTGATGTGTATTGTGTTGCAGATGAAAAGGATTTCTCACCGATGCAGAGCTCGTGAGGTTTAGAGACATGACGGCTCGACAGAGAGCGTCATGTAACCAGACTGAAACACGAACCTCCCCACTGAGGTTTCACTCTGAGATTACATTTAATCAACTGATGATAACTGACACTTGAACATTAAACAAGAATTTGCATTCATCTGACACCTTTTTGGCTCTTTTAGCACAAGCTAACTTGAGCATGCTAATGACTCTTAAATGAGCAGTTCACCCAAAATGTAAACTCAGTCATCATCTCCTCCTGATGATATAAAGTCAGGCTCAGCCATCATCTCCTCCTGATGATATAAAGTCAGGCTCAGTCATCATCTCCTCCTGATGATATAAAGTCAGGCTCAGTCATCATCTCCTCCTGATGATATAAAGTCAGGCTCAGCCATCATCTCCTCCTGATGATATAAAGTCAGGCTCAGCCATCATCTCCTCCTGATGATATAAAGTCAGGCTCAGCCATCATCTCCTCCTGATGATATAAAGTCTCCACAAGTCTCCTCCCCAGGTCACTCATCCTTCAGAGCTGCAAAAAAACCATCAGATGGCTCATTACAGCTGCAGTGAAGAGTTTGGCTTTAAAAAGAGTCTAAACAAAACTCAAAGTATGGGAGCAATTTTGTTACTGACACCAGAATATGATATGAGTAACGTAAAAGGAGACTTTAACGTCTCAGTTTGTGTTTCTGCTCTGATGTCTACAGTTTGAACTTTTCACCACCAACATATTTGCTCTAGTTTGTCACTTTGTGAGTCATCGATTATAAGTGACACATTATCCTCTTCAGGGCTCCTAGTTTACATAAGTAAATCCTGTGCAGTCACATTTTCTCCTGCAGGTAAGAACAAGGCTGTACTGTCCTGTCAGGGCTGACAGGTGCACTGTGTACATTGGACTGCAGCCTGAGAAGTGCTGCCAACTGCAACTAGGGCACACATTTGGCAGGAAGAGCGCGGCACTACAGCCACCCTCAGACCGGGATGGAAAAAACATAATGAGCAGAAATAAGCAGGCGAGCGCGCTGCAGACTCAGAGGGCAAACATGGCTGTTATTTCCTGACACAAGCAGGCGAGTGGCTGCTTCTCCAGAGCGTCCTTTTCCTGAGTAAACAACAGCAGGCCGGACACACCCTACAGTTTATTTCCCGTCAATTAGTTGAGGTAAAATTATGTGTAATTAGGTGAGCCTAAAAATGAACCTTTCAGGCTGAAGTCAGGACAAAGTGCAGCTTTGTTTCCAGGACCTGTGAGGACACAGAGGTCACGTCCTCGGAGATATTTCTGACATTTTGGTTGTATTTAAAAGAACCTAATGCATGTTTGTCTTTTTTAAAACTGATTCTTATATTGTTATTGTTATATAAAGCACATTTCCTCCTTACTTACCAGACCATTGTGTTTTTAAATGCCTAAAAAAATGTACAAGGTTTGGTTAGTGTGAGATCAGGGGAATGTTTGCTGTTACTCTGAACTTCAATTTACATTTAACTTTTTTTTTTCATTTGACAGAATATTTTGAAGAAGCTTAAAGTTATTTAAACACACAATGTATCATTTCTGCCACGAGGGGTCTCTCCAGACCTTCTGGAGGAATAAACACCTGGAGTCTCATCAAACTCTGCTCTGATCCGGATGTGTTTATCTGCTGAGTGCTGACTTCACTCGGAGGTTGACTGGTTGATCAGAATCTATCTGACGTGACCCAGATGAGTTCATGTTTTAACATTTTCTTCGCGTGACTTTTCGTCTCGTTCTCCGACTTCCTCTCCAGGGAAGTTATAGACCGAAGGAAACGCACCGTTACCTCGAGGAAACTTGTGGATTTCTCTGGTTCAAATATTGTTGTAAACATTTGTGATAATGTAAGAACACAACTCAACAAAATATAAAACATTTTAAAGCAGGAATTGTACAAATTATACCTTTAAATTGTGCCACATGTGGTTGGAAAGTTAAGGATTTTCATAAATATGTTATACTCTCATCAAAAACTCCAGGATCATAACTTAACTTCAGTTGAAATAATGGTTACATGAAGTTGACTTATTAAATCAAATGGTTCAGGATCTGGAATATATCCACACATCAGCGTCCGAAGTCAAAACAAAACCCTGATGACGTTCGGAGGAGGGTCTCTGAGAGCGTCACAGGTAGAGAAACAAAAATAGATCCAAGATGTGAAACGTTAAAGACGAACTGTGACCGCTGAACCCCGGATGGAGCGAAGAAGCTTCTGGATGTCACGTTACATTTCTCCATTAGCTTCCTCACATAAATTAGCCGAGCAAGCTGCTGAAAGGCTTCTGACCCGGAGGTTTTACTGACACGACCATGCGGAGAATCCTCCAGTGAGCGAATGTGGACTAAAGGCTCTGACAGACAGCTGCTGGTGTGGGAGGATTATGTTTTGCTGGATGTGATGATGAGCTCTCTTCTTTGAAGTGTGAGCTGCAGGACAATTTAAGGGAAACTGGGAGCTTAATGTAAGACAGACTTCATGCTAATACTCAAGAGACAGCACAAGCTTTTAACATGCACAACACCTGGCTGAAGATTAGTTTACTGTGTGGTAGCAAAAGGTCAGAAAAGTGCAAATCCTACAACCTGCAGGGAAATAAATAGGAGAGAAAATGACTTGCTCAAGGGAACATCAACAGTTTATCTTGATTAGAAGTATTTTATATCAAAATATAACACAGATGCAATAATTCTCATTCAGTCTGAGACCAATCTTCTCCCTCTTTTGGCCTGAGGAGTGAAGCTGCTCTGTTGTCTGGAGGTACGGCAGCAGGTACTTCTGTATCTTTAGCCAGATGGCAGCAGACTGAACAGACTGTGGCTGGAGTGGGTGTTGTACAACAGAATGCTAACAGGCTATCAGGCTAAAAGGGTAACAACAGGCTAAAATGCTAACAAAATGTGTAGACAGTTGCTGTAATATCACAGAGTGTACAGTACATTTGTATATTTACAATAACTTCAAGAAACATAAGAATACTGTATTATGTTAAATAATTACAGCTTACTACTGTGAATTTACTGCAATCATTAGACAGTAGTTTGCTGTAAAATTACAGTTTTCAATTACATGTTTTTACCAATCCGAGCCTTAACCGTAACTGTTGTTTGTGAGTGGATTAAGGTCAGTTGATTGATTAATAAATAAACCTTATTATAATATTTTAGGTGAAAAACCTCCCAGTAATTTCCTGTGGACATTTCCTACAAATACATTATAATTTGGCACTAATAAAAGGTCAATTAGAAATAACGGCTATGCACCTTTTTCAGCACCTTAACACGACAGTCAGTGCAGTAAAAACAAAATAATTCACCATTTTTAAAAAAGGTTCGCAGGCCCTGGCAACAGTGGTCTCATGAATCACTGAATACATAATACATGTGCAGTTTATCTTATACATAAACATATGGTGGAGTTGACTTGAGTCTGTGACACTGTAGAAACACAACATATTACTGCTAAATAATTACAGTATATTACTGTGAATTCACTGCAATCATTATACAGTAGTTTGCTGTAAAATTACAGTAATATGTTTTTACAGGAGGTACGTTATGCTACTTTGCTTGTGATTAAATGATTGTGGCAGTTTTTTATGTTTTTATTAGACGTAAAAAGTGAAAATACATGAAAAAATCCTGACCATAAATAATGGGGTTAAATGTGCAACAATTAAATAGTACTGTGTGTGTGTGTGTGTGCGTGTGTGTGTGTGTGCGTGTGTGTGTGCGTGTGTGTGTGCGCGTGTGCGTGTGCGTGTGTGTGTGTGTGTGTGTGTGTGTGTGTGTGTGTGTGTGTGTGTGTGTGTGTTCAGCCTTCAGTTGGCTGTTTTCTGTTTCTGTTGCCTCGTCTCAGATATAAGCCTCTCAGCTCAGCAACAGTCCGGCTCCCTGCAGGCTTCATGTGCATAATCTCCCACTATAGTGTGTGTGAGTGTGTGTGAGTGTGTGCGAGTGTGTGTGTGTGTGTGTGTGTGTGTGTGTGTGTGTGTGTGTGTGTGTGTGTGTGTGTGTGACACATTTTCTCCGCTCGTGAAAGAACCAGTTTAAATTTCTAGACCGTCACACGCTGATGTTTTTTTGCAAAACACCATTTGTGACGAATCTCTGGCTGCAGCAGTTAATGAGACTCGTCACTGTTTACATCTTTTGTCTCTGCGGTGAAGCAACACGCTGATAAACAGCTGCACACTGTGAGCACTTTACTATCTTTACAATGCCTGTTATTGCTCCATGAGACGATATTTTATAAACTCAGCTGTAATGTGTCAGCGTCAGGGGGTTGAATCACAGAGTCACTCGACACGATTCACGATACAGCGATCCTGCAAGAATCAATACGTTGCGAAGACAATCTAACGATATATTTTATCTGTAGACAGAAGAAGAAAATATACTTTTGTTTTGTCCCATCAATGTTGTAAAAGCTGAACTGGTTCCAGACTTTCAACAAAGAAGATGATGGTGCATCTCTGACTCGCTGTCCACAATTATCCCTCTGTCACTGTCGTCTTCTTCCTCTCATTCATTTGTTAAAAGCAGCGTCACAAAGTCATGACGTAGTGACGCTGGTGAGTCAAACTGTCTTAAATATATCGATATTTGGCACCAGCCTTATTAATAATCGTATTGCAAGAAGAAGCAATACAATATATTGCCATGTTACTGATATTTTGCCCCATTTCCTTTTATCTGTTTCAAATGATATAACCGTCACTGTCCTCGTACTTCCATGTGTCCTTCATGCTGGTATTGATGTTAAGCAGTACAACCATAGAGGACATCGGTCTCACACGGACCTCCACTTTTCCTTCACCACCGTCTGATCTCGTCCCAGCTGTTCAGTTTGTCAGTTTGTCTCTGTGACTACCGGAGGTCCTGCTCCATCGATCCATATCTGTGAGCTTTCAGACAGAAGGCTCCATCTGTATCCATATCTGGATCCAACGCTGAGTATAAATGAGCCTTAAGTGTTTTCAGTTAGTCGCTACAGGAAAAAACCTCATTGAGCAACCTACACGCTTAAAATGGCGCATTAACACTAACCTCACCGCTAACAGTACGAACCTAAACAAGCGGCTGGTGCCTTTCCTTTGTGTCTTGCTCCCATGTGCCAGTGATCCACCCAACAAGTCCTCACGACAGTTTCACAGGGGAACTATGGCTGCATCTTTGGTTTAGTGCCACCAAGGCAACTGTGATTAGTTTATAGAAAAACAAACCAGAAGAGAGGGTTTTTTCTCTACAGCAGAATGATAATGGGTGCAGCTTTCTCATGTTAGTCTTTGCTCCAGCGCGTCAGGCCTGGCTTTGCAAGACTATGAACATATTGTTTTTAGTCAGGGGGATAAACCTTTCTCTCACCCCGCCTTAAGTAGGTGCACGAGCTCGACCGCTCCGAGTACATAATGTCTTTTCAAATCAATTCCAGGTCTTGGGGCTTCTGGCATGGAGGTGAGTAGAACTGTAGAAAATGACTTTTCAGTTTTGAGTGGACTGTTCCTTTAAAGCACGGTCGTACTGCTGCAACGTGTTGGTGAAGAGGAAAGTGTTGCACTTTAGAAAAGATTCAGAGGAAAGTATTAGAGGTCATCCTTCAAGGATTGTGGATATTCAAATTGAATTCTGTGTCAAACTGCCCTGTTTTTTCAGTAACTTACACTAAATATATCCTGATTGTTTGGACCTGCTGTCTGTGATAAGCTGCTCTCCTTCATTGCTCCCTTCTTGAGAGTTAACCTAAAAACCAGAGAGCCTCAGGACTGTGATGAAGGCGGTGCAGGAGCTTTGGCATTTCGCTGCAGCCACGCATGTTGTTGTGGGAAGCCGGCCATCTGTCATCCTGCGTGGCAGGGGTTGAGGATGGCCCGGGGGGGCGGGGGCCAGGAGGCGGCACACCAGAGAGGCCTGCAGCCCTGGCTCGGCCCCGTGATCCCCGCGTGGCATTTCCATCGGCCGTGAGAACACCTGAGCACCGAGCTGACGGGCTGCAGGCGGAGCAGAGAGGATCGATGGTCTAACGGGCAGATGATGGTGTGTAATCACCGTCCCATCAGTCTTGTTTTCTCTCTTTAATCGCAGTGATTCCTCGCCTGTCGTTATAATGCCTTATCAAACAAACTCATTTAATTAGAATCCAGCTGCCTCCGCCTGGACTTTGTGTCTCAGATTACTTTTGATTGATTTTAGGAGGATATTTTTAACCTCAGAGCTCAAAGTGAAACTTTTTATCCGGCTTTTATTCGAGGTACTAGGCTGTAAAACTACTGGCTACAAACAAAATGGAGGCAGCGTGTCCACCCCGATCCAAAGAAACAAGGAAATGGACTTTCTTTCAACAAACAGCTAACTTAACACGGATACAATACGCTACCTTTATAAGCTGTCGCTAAATCACCAACGTCAGCAGCTCAGGTCAGATCTCAACTTTAATGGATATTAATCAATTTTATCATGCAACTCTTCTGGACTTTCCAAGTGTTATTGGACCAAATGGATCCAATTATGATAGTGAAACATTTCACAGGAGTTGTGACGCTCAAAAAAGAAAATGTATTTACCGTTTTACAGCTGCTTCTTCCAGGATGTAAGCTTTGGCCCCAGCCTATCAGCTCCTCCCTGTTCCTATTTATCCACTCATTACGCTCACCTGTGTTTATCTGCCTCATTCCACCTGAACCCCGTCACCTCATTAGTTTAGCTTGTGTTTAAGTCCAGTCTTTAGTTCAGTCTTTGTCGAGTCATCTGTTGAGTTTCCCTAAAATAACTAAAGCTTATTTCAACTTCAAGACGAGAAATATTCTCACTCATCACCAGGTTTTTGTTCGTATTCCTGCAGCGCTCTGAGGATCTCATCCAAGTTCATATCCAAGCTGAAGTGATCCTGATTCTGATGAGGCTGAATGAATCCTCGTCCTCTCACAGAGCGACATATTTCACTTCAGACGGAGCGAGAGGGGAAAGTCCCTCCACGACTTTCATAAATCATCCTCGCTGCGACCTTCAGAGTCGGACCAGTCCGCCGTCCTTCACTCAGAAACATACAGCACACGCTGCTGCGCCTCCCTGTCAGGACTCGGACATACGATCCATCACGGCCGACAGTCATTCGCTGAGGTATCATGTGTTGTCACCGATGAGATGAGTCAAGGAGCTTTATTGAGCCTCTGCAGGGACGAGCAGCGCAGGATTGATGTGAAATCTTCCCGATCAATAAGGTGAAGTCGTGGACTTAACTCCCAATACTCAGGAGGAGCATTAACCTGCTGTGGTCGGGATAATGAATCTTTAAATTAAGTGGCCCTGTCACTGGCTGCGATGTTAAACTACCCTCTTTACAATCAGACGACTCAGGCTGTGTGACGGCTGCTCAGCCACTCACATCATTGATGTGGATGTTATGCAAATTTCCTCTGAGGTGCGTTTGTTTTCCCAAAACACTGAAGTAATCTGTGGCGCCCTCGTGAGTCGTCAGCCTGCGACGCTCCGGTCGTTCCTGCGATGATTCGGACATGTGAGCAGCTGAATGAGTCCTCCTGATCTACACATGAACAGTGTGGATGATAAAATATTCAGCAGAGTTAACAGAGCGAGCAGGTCAGTCCAGATCTGTTCAGTAACAGTGTGAGCTGTAAAAAGTAAATAATCACAAAAATTACCAAAAATAACGTTAAATTGTAATTCTGCATCCAGGATCCTTGAGATATTTGGGATGTTTTTGGTTCCTGCATTGGTGCTTTTCTCCCGTTTGTTTTCTAGCTTGCAGCCTCTTGTTGTGGGCCGACTGAGCTCTGACACCTGCAGCTCATCCACACACCAGGTGAGCAGGTCTCCGGGATCAAGGGGAGGTTCACCTGTAGACCTCCTCCACCACACGAGGATCCTCCGGAGGCCTCCGCTCACAGCCGAGCCGCTCTGAGAATCAAAAGGCTGCTGAACAAAAAGATCAAATCTCAGAGAAGGACTGAAAGATGAGTCTCAGGCTGTGTCTCAATTCAGGGGCTGCATCCTTCGAAGGACGCGGCCTTTGCGGCCGATGAAGACGAGTCCTTCGGAGGTACCTTCGAAAGCCGTGTCCACCGTTGTTAAATGGGACAGTCTAGCCCTCGGAGCATTTCCTGGTTGCGTCACCAGATGTTCCCGCCCCTTACCCTTACGTCACGATTTCTGCCGCCCAGGCCTGCGAAAGTGGCGATCTACACCACTTGATGTCGCCATTTTCCTTCTTTCTTTCTTCTGTTTCGGGCGCACAAAGGATCTTGGGATACTTGGGAGGCTGCAAAGGATAGTAGCGGTGCGTCCTCCAAAAAGAGGGAAAAGAAGGCTGCATTTGTGGGCTGCATGTGGAGCAGCCTTCGAATTGGGACGGCCTTCGCGTGGCGTTGAGACGTAATTGGCCTTCAAATGCGCCCTTCGAAGGCTGCAGCACCTGAATTGAGACACAGCCTCAGTCAGCCTCAGCCTCGTGCTCCCTGCAGCTTTCCAGTCGAGGTCAATGTTCCCAATACATCGAAAATTACATTAAACTAAGTAAGTAAATAGAATTTGTAAATTAGTTTATTTTGGTGGTTATTTGATGCGTTTATTAGAAAGAGACGCAGAACGACACGTAACAAAGACGCCAAACAGAGACATCGAGGTTCATGGTCAGATGTCTGTGAACACACTGTCTGTTTCATTGTACCAGTAACCCAACATCACCAGACTCCCTTAACAAATGTGTCAGTTTAGTGAGTTGTTGAGTTGGAGACACTTTATAAACTGTGTGAAACTCTGTCTCTGACTGATTCTGACTTATTTGTTCCTTCTTGTAAATTCAGCAGATGTTCTTCATGAACTTCTGTCTTTGTGTGCTTGTCAGGTTTAATGTTAATGTGTTTGGTTTCTTTGAGAGCTTCCTCAAACTTACTGGGCTTTAAATGGTACATTTCTTCCGTGTCTGCTGAAAAACATGTATATTGTAATCTCCAGCTTTTGTTTCATGGATATGAGATAAAAAAGATAATTAAGAAATCTTTTTTGGTGACATCTGTGAATCACAAGATAACATCTGATGATTAGGAGATCTTACAGTCACAGTCACGGCTACTGGAGCTCAGATTTATATATTAGCATCTCATAATGACGAGATGTTTATCTCAGTGTTAGAGAGAAAACCCTGTAGTTATAAACCTCAGCTCTGCGTCTTACACATCTTACTGCACCTGTGGATTTAACACTGGACTATTCTGGTGAAGGTTCCCCCGTCAGTCCAACTGGTAGGAGACCCAGAGCGCTCTGGAGAAATCATACATCTCCTCTGGTTCGGGGCCTCAGGATCCCCAGGAGGAGCGGGGACATGTCTCTGGAGGGACGGACTTATGGACTGCCTCAATTAACCTGCTGCCACAGCGACCCGGGTCTGAAAATAGACGGATCATCTGTCAGGTTGGTCTCCTGATGAATCCCTTTTTTACTTCTAAATCATTTGTTCTATCTTAGAAAACTGTGAAATCCTGTAATGTAAAATAACAATAAAATAAAACAGTCAACCTTAAAGGCGTGATGCCATTATGCTGACATTCATACTTTAAAATAATGTAATAATATGTAGCATGTGTGTCGGCTTTTCAACCCAAACGCCAATAAATGTTGGCAGTGATTGTTCTGTAACTGGTTCTGTAGGTTCACTTTTCAGTTGTATCTTGTGACACCTGTGCTCATTTTTTTTTGGTGCCTCAAACAAAGCAACAAAATGTCCAATGATCTTTTCAAGATCGCTTGATTTTGTCGCTACAAATATCCCACAATCCTGACAAACGTATTAATTGTCCCAGTTTCTCACTAAAACCGACTGTTTTTTTGCCTCAAACTCGGCTGAAAATGTCACGATGTCTCGTTAAAACAGCGAGCTTTTTTTTTGCCAGAAATACAACTGGAAACATCCTGATGTCTTATCAATAATATCCACTTTTGGTTGCCACAACACGGCTGGAGATCCTGAAGTCACGTTAAAATGGCAGTTTTATCATCACAAACACGGCTGTAGATGTCTCGATGTTTAATTAAAACAACTCTGCTTTGTCACCACGAACACAGATGAAAACATCCCAACAGCTCGTCAAAAATATCCACTTTTTGTCACCACAGACACGGCTGATGTCCTGATGTCTCATGTTTCATGCTTTAAAATGTTTAAAGACTTGTCTTTGCAGCCTTGTTGCCTCGCTGATCTCCACCTCCTCACATTCAGTCAGCTCAGGTACATGTGATGTGAACGTACTGTGAAACATCTGTATGTTGTGTTCAGAATATATCCACATATTAACTGCTGACCTGAGGCTGATCTACAAACTGCTGTAATTCAGTGGGATTCTTCTTCTCAGCGACGTGACGCGCTGCTTCTCTACAGTCACTTCACGCTGCATGTTTCACTTCCTGCTCATCTCACACGTTGGAGGCTGTATACGTGGAGACAATGAGGGGAGTCCTGCAGAAACGTCTCTGACAGCTGCAGTGACAGACCGGAGGCTGGCGGCCCGCTGCAGGTTTCCCTCAGTGTTGTATAAGACGTGTAAAGAGGCAGATTAGAGTCGCTGTGGCTCTGAAGGAAGCTGCTCGGCTTTGATGTCCCGAAACCGAAACGGCTTATCGGCACATTAAAGTGTCGGAGAAGAAGAAGAGAGAGCGGGGACGACAGGAGAGCATCTCTGAAAACAGTTAAGTGAGTGTTGTGTTTCAGTTTGTTTTCTCAGTCTTGTCGAGGCCGTCTTTGGCACGGACGTCTGTGTTTGGATGACGAACAGTTGGACGCGTTGTACCAACCCGGGCGACTGTCCAAGCAAAAAAAAACACAAGAAAATCCGGTTCCACGAGCTGTGCGGCCCACAGGCAGGATTATATTTAGTGTCTGCCACAAACCTCTGTCTCTGCTTTGTCCAACTTTAGACACGTTAAACTCACGTTAAAAGTGTGGTCGTCCTGGTGACAGGACGGGGACGTATCGCTGCTCTCATCTGTGGCGATGATGGTTCCTGGATCAACAGGAGGACGTTCTCCTGAACGACTTGGCCTCAGTTCACATCATTTTTTGGTCTTCGTCATGAATATGTCCCTCATCACGTCCTGTAGTCCTCACTGTCGGACCAGAAACTAATTAACGAGGCCAGCGTGTAGACCAGAATACTGAAGGAGTTCTGAACAGACATCAGGTGACAGTCAACAAGCGTCTTTCAAGTGAGGAAAGGTTTGGACAAAAAGCAGTGAGAATTGTTTGGTGACACGATGTAGAGGCTGATTCCAGCTTCACTGTGGTCGTCTGAACCCTTCAGGACGCAGACATGTCTGGTAAAGTGACGGCTGTGATAAAAGAACAGCAGGGACGGACAGAGACCGACAGAGACGGACAGAGAGGGACAGAGAGGGACAGAGAGGGACAGAGAGGCTGCAGTGTCAGCTCCTCCGTCACTGTTTGTTGCAGGTTGGGATGAAGGAAGCTGGAGAAACAGATCCATTCCCCGCGGGCCGATCTGTCCTTTTCACCTTCTGTCAAGAGTTGTGCACAAAACTTTCCACGTCAGCGAGGATGCAAAACGAAACCAGAGGAAATCTGGCAGCTCCGGCTCACGGTGACCTTTGTCAGACTCGATACTGATGAGGTGATATTTCAGATGGTCCCGCCGGCCTCAGAGGAACAATCTCATCCTGGAACACAAAAAGTACCAAATAAGAAACGAAGGTCAGAAAGTTTGTGTGTCGAACACGTTTGTGTCTCATCCAGCTCATGTTTTCTGCTTCTCATCATGATTTTGTTGCAGCTCCTGAAGTTCTTTCAGGAGTTTGTTCATAAATCTGGACTAAAATACAAGAGTCAGCCGAGCCAGGGGGGGTCTCCCTCATGTCAAAGAGAGTAAAGTTACTTTTCAGCTCAAGATTTTAAAGTAAGAAACATGAAGCTGATGATACCTCAGGACTTTTACTACGGATACTTTTACTACATGAAGCTGATGATATTATGTAATTTTACCTGTGTAGGATTTGTAATGGAGTATTTCTGTGTTGTTGGTCTTTGACTCTGAACAAACACACCTGACATCAACAGGAAGTTAAGAGACACAGCTCTGGAAGAAGAAGAAGAGAAGTAGAAGAAGAAGAAGAAGAAGAAGAAGAAGAAGAAGACCATATTTCTTCTTCAGCACCATGTTGGCTCCTTCCTTCATGTTTTCTCTGGGGTGGTTGGAGCTGGACGAGCCTGCAGGTCCGGACACGTTGGTAAATGTGACATAAACTAACAAACAAAGCGTGACGGCGTGCTGCGAGCCGTCAACCAATCAGAGAGGGAGGGAAAGTGGAGCAGAGAAACAACATGGTGGCTGCGAGGACGCTCCTGACTGACGGGTGAGTTTCCTGTCTGGGTGACGCCGGGTGTCAGCGAGGAGGAGAGCAGCCAGCTGAATCCTCCCGGGCTTTGTTCCCTTCAAACACAACATCCAGGACACGGCGGCTGCTGAGAGGAGCTCTGATGGGAAACGTGGACGTGAACGTGTGTTCAGGTTTCATATCAGCTGCACTTTATCTGGTGTGTATTGATGAAGAACGACCCTGAAAACTCTCAATTCTTCTTAGTTTTGCCTAAATATCTGATTTCCTCTTATCAGTTACTTTTTCTGTTTTGCTGTTTATTTGATCATATTTATATTTGCTGTGCTGGAGCTCGTCAGGGTTCAGCTGGGCTGTGATGAAGACGAGGGTGTCGACACCAGCAGCAAACTGTTCACACGTTCACTGATGTTTGTTTAGTCTGACGCTGAGCAGCGAGGTTAATGGTTTCCTCCTCCAGGAGGCTCCGGCAGCCGCTCAGCGTCCGACTCGTGGGACATGTTGTTGGAAACTCCCTGATCTTTCCTCTACAGCGCCACCATCAGGTCCAAATATCATCTTCCACACAAGAAATATATTTAAAAAAACTGCTCGTGCTCCTCAGAAGATGAAGCTCAGGACAGATAAAACCCAAAGAAGAGGGAGATCATCTGAGTGTTCGTTCTGTCCAACGCAAGTTCATTTGTAAAGCACAGCTCAGACAGCAGCAGCTCAGAGGCTTTACACAGGATCAACATTAAACACAAGCAGGAACATTAACACAAGTTAAGAAACAGGAAAGTAAGTATAAAATATAATAGGTTTAAAAGAGACAAAACTAGAACAACTTTGTTTTATGTATCACAACAGATATTAAGAGAAAACTGACTTTTTGTGTTGTTCAGCGTTGCAGCTGATTTAAAAGAGTCTCTGTGAAGAAATTCAATATTTACAATATTAATGAGGCAATAACACAAACTCAGAAATATGTTTGTTTTCTATAACTGAATAAACTCTGATCGTGTTGCTTCAGTCTGCAGGTTTAAAAATCAGTTATGAAAATACAAGAAAATAAAAATAATGAAACAAACCGATGAGAGGAGCTTTCATCAGCGACAGGTGACAAAGGAAAAGAAGAAGCAGTGAGATCAACTCAACTATGTATTTTTGTGTTATCTGCAGCCTACATATGGTCACAGTTGTGTGTGTGTGTCAGAGATGTTAATCCAGAGGGCTGCTGGGAAAACGTTTCCATAAATCACAGCGACACCTTTAAATGAGCGAGGGCCATTATCTCGATAAAAACAACTGTAGTGTTTCTTCTCTGCAGCCGCGGGGCTCTGCAGGGACGGCCATGATGAATCAGAGTGTGTGTGTGTGTGTGTGTGTGTGTGTGTGTGTGAGGTTTGGTTAAATGTCTGTGCTGACATTAGCTGCCTGCCGGGCTGATTGATTCAGTCTTCTCGTGTTTTATGTCACCTCTCTCTTCCTCCTCTTCCTGCGGGAGCCTCCGTCATTCTTCGCTTTATTAAAGGACTCGTGTCACAATTTCAACGACTTTGACATTTTTAGAAACGTGTCCACATGGGTTTTATTTGTATGTTTAAAGAAACAGCTCAACGTTTTTGAAAAGTCCTCTGGTTTGTTCTTACAGCCTGATAATCGGACATGTGCAGTCTGACGTTGTGTTCAGGTCATTAGAGTGTGTGTGCAGGTTTTGGGGAGTTCAACTGTGTATGTGAACAAAGTGGTATAAGGACTTCAGCCTCAGTTGGACTTTGCGTTTAATGCTAAAGCCCAATTTTTACTACTGCGGAAAGTGCTGTACACGGACACGGAGAGCCCTCTCCGTCGCCGGAGAGCCTGTCGGAGACCCTCTCCGTACTCTCCGGGCGCATGAAATATTTTTTAAATGTCCGTCACTCCGTTGAGGGGAAACGGAGACGGCAAGGGCTGTGATTGGTCCTCTAAAAACATCATTTCCAGAATTACTTTTCCGGTTTGACTACTCCCTCGACAACATAAACACCACCACCGCCGTTTTCTAAAGAGTTTGACCGGTTCGCAATCAAGACGAGAATGAATCCGATCGAAGAACGCCTAGCCGAAGAAATTAGAAAATACGAGAACCTTTATGTCACCTCCTTAAAGACACAAGGACGCTTGTATCGGGCGGGAAATTGCATTGCATATCCGGCACCACGACGGAGAACTGCGAAGGCTCGTGGGGTCTCCGTGGTTACGGAGTCGGATTACGTATTACGAGTAGGAGTAGTATATTCGACCCTTAAGTAGCTAATATTAGCAACATGCTTAAGTAAGATAGCGTACAAGGTAAACAACACAAATATCAGCATGTTAGCATTCTGACATTTGCATGGCTGTTTGTGGCTGAAGCTAGCTAGCCGTCATTCTTCTCTTCCTTTAAAGAAAGAGACGATCGAACATGTGAGCAGTGATTCAGAGTCTCTTCAGTCTCCCAGTACGACCCAGGACCCTGTCGCTCAGACCTCCACCTCCACTGTGTGCATCCCGTCTGGGTGTAGGTTGTATTCTTGTTGTTGGGATGGAGGCCAGGGTGTCCAAACAGAGTCGTTTTAGAGGAATGTGTCAGCCTGTTATTGTCCTTTTCTTTATACCAAACATGATTTCTAGTTTCCTGATGTCTTGGTAGCTAACTGGCTAGCTTGCTAACGTTACATAATTACCACTAATTTCTTCATGAAGGTCCAGCAGTGAAGTTGTTTCACGTCTAAGTCGAGTTAACGCATCGGTTGTTTCTGTCACTTCAGACGGGACACACACGACATGAAAGGGTCTTTGTTGACTTTTGGAAAGAGGGATCATTTTAACAAGTGTTGTGCATCTGACAGTAAGATGTCTCTCAAATGTGTTTAAATTGATCAGTTCAGCTTAATATCAGTGCTGACTGGCAGGGTTGCTAATGTTAGCCTGACGCTGTCCACCTGATCGATAGTGTGAAGCTGTGAATGGATCATGAGCGTCCATGTTTTTCCACCTCCATCAGATAAATGAGCAGGAGAAATCACCACAGCTGAAGACGCCATGTTGGAAATGTTCAGTCTGTTTCCATGAAACGCATCGACGACTCGTGATGACGAGTGAGGGTGTGGAAGGGTCGTGATCCAAACTGGAAACGTGACTGAGCCGGTTCTGTTCGGTCTGTCTTAATCTGAATGACTTGAAGGACAAACAGATAACTGATCAGAGACACACTGTCTTTGTCCTCTCAGCGCTCTGACCGTCCTCCATAAATGAAGTCAGCAGCCTGTTGTCTTGAAAGGCACGGCCGCCATCGCTGCTTATCTTCCCCGCGCAGCCTCCCCTCAGCGCACCATTCAACATTTTAGAAACGCGACATCTGACCGACTGAAATCTGAAATCCCTCCACCACAGCCGGCTGCATTGTGCCGGCTGACTGTCGCTCCTCCGTCTGCCTCCTCCCGAGGATTATCCAGCAGATTAACCACAATATTGTCTTGACATCAGTTAGCGGCTGTGTGCTTTGGCTCTGCTCACAGGTGAGGTTTGTTTTCCTGGTGTGACCGTCTGAATGCTAATGAGGCGAAGGATCGCCAGTTTCCACGGCGATAAATGTCCTGGATGTGTGTGGGTGTGTGACTCACACCAGATGTGTAGATCCAGGTGTTTGCAAACACACACAGAATAATGTGGGTCATCTGTAAGAGATTTCAAACCCTGCGACACATTCAGAGCAGAATACCTGAGATGAATACACAGATGAGTAAAATATGACACAGAGACTGCAGACCGTCAACCACACCAGAACCTTCCATCACAGGTAAAACAGTCGGTTTCAAATGGGAGCATTTGTTTCATATGACTGTAAATGGGATGTCTTGACAGCTGGGCCTGCTTCAGCAGTAAGTGCAGTTTTCTATGAGGTGATTCGAGCTCAAACACATCAGAGGATCGCCCCAAAAACTGGATCCTAACCGGGTCACTGGTGGTGTAAACACGGAGGATTCAACCCCCCCACCCTTCACGCTGCGAGGTGACAGTCCTCCACCCTGCTGGTGCAGAGACACACTGCAGAGGAACATGTATTAATTGGCGCTGGGAGAGCGAGCGTGTCCACACAGAGCTGCTGCGTCCAGAATGTCATCAAGACCTTGAGATTACAACGGAAAATCAATTAGGGTCTGTAATGCGGAGCGGCAGGCCGGGGAGCCGCCGCCGCTCACAGCTTTAAATTGGCCAGCGGAGCCGAGGGGCCGGCTGCTCGGCTCTTCAGCTGATTGTCCCTGGCAGAGGTCAGAGGAGCTCTGCAAACATTTAACACCAAACAACAAGTGATGACCGAGCGAGGAGGAGCTGCAGCGACGCTGCTGCTGCAGCGACACCGACACTGCTGCTGCAGCCGAGAGGCTCGACGCACCGACCGCTCCTTCATCAGTCATCAAGTTTATTTATATGTTTTATTTATTAATTCTTTGTAATATTTCACTTGGTTATGTTTGCTTTGTTCTGGACATTGTTTTATTTTATATGCACCCCAGGAAGAAGTCAAGCATCCACTTTATGAAGTAAAGAATTTGTTATTTCCTACAGTCTCACTTCACTGATGGTAAAGAAGCTGTAAGTATTCACTGCAGACCACAGATCACACAACAATTAAAGCAGGAAGGATTTTCTACATTTAAACAACCTGCACTAAATGACTTGAGAACATCACAGCAGCTTCACGTGACTTAAAACAGTCACTAAAACATGTTAGATCCTTTAAAGATGCAACATTAGCGACATGTGGACCCCTGCAGCAGTCTCCAGAGGGGTGAGCTGCCTGGTTTGCAGCTGGCTTCTCTCTGAGCTGCAGGAGCGTTCAGATGTGGACTTTATGTTGGCGCTCTGCGAGGAAACAGATAAAGCATCGTTCAGCCGTCCAAACATCCCTGCACGCTGATTATCACAGCTCAGATGGCCTCGAGCTCACATTTATCTGCCTCGGTGGGAGCTGCTGCCTGAAGAAGGGACACGACGAGGACCGTCTGCTGCAACGTTGACATCTGCTGGCTGCCGGGCTGCAGCACAGGACGGCCGGACAGGTGTCAGAGCTGCAAGCTGCAGGTGGAACACAGAGAGGAGAGGATCTACGGAAGCCCTGAGGGACAAATGAGAATTCGTTTATTTTCTGGTGATCTATTTTCTCTGATCCAAACTGTTTTCTCTCCTGTGTTCATGACTTGAGGTGCCAGATAATCTTAATCTTTCTAAGATCCTTCATGAATTTTCCATCTGTGGAAAAAAAAAAAAAATGTGAGGAGAAAAACAATATTTTTTCATGTGTGGACCTGAGTTTTATTTTCCTCTAGAAAAAAAATCTGTCTCACTTCATAAAAAAAAATCTCCTGGCAAGTTTTTTTTCCACACTGAAAAAAAATGATCATGAAAAAAAAAAAGACTTACCCTAACCCTGTTTTGTTTGGGGGTTTTTTTTTACAAACATGGTAACGGTTGGTTGGATTTGTTGGCTGGTTGGTTGATTGGACTTTTTCCACATTCTTGTTATTTCCTCTGCGTGCATGTCTTAATAAAAAATAACAGGCATGTTCAGGTGTCTGGTATCTGTGTTTAATGTTTTTTTTATTGTCGTGTTCTCGTAGCTTTATTATTGGACAGGTGGATGGATGGATGGATGGGTGGGTGGATGGATGGACAGGTGGATGGGTGGATGGATGGGTGGGTGGATGGATGGATGGATGGATGGATGGATGATGGATGGATGGACGGATGGATGGATGGATGGATGGATGGATGATGGATGGATGGACGGATGGATGGATGGACAGGTGGATGGATGGATGGATGGGTGGGTGGATGGATGGACAGGTGGATGGATGGATGGATGGGTGGGTGGATGGATGGATGGATGGATGGATGGATGGATGGTTGCTCGTCTCTCTGCCTGTTCATGAGATCATGTTCAATGATGTGAGACAGAGCGAACATCTCCATCCTTCGGTCTGAACGTCGCCTGCAGCCTTTCTCTCTCTCAGATCCAGTTTGGTTTCCCTCCCAACCCCCACCAGCTTCCCCTCATCCCTCCACTCTGCTTCTATTTATAGAGCTGGTGGAAACACGTTATAATGAACAGGATTCCCAGCTCCCCCTCTGTGTGTGTGTGTGTGTGTGTGTGTGTGTGTGTGTGTGTGTGTGTGTGTGTGTGTTCCTGATCCAGAAACACAAAAGAGGAAGAAAATTGTGGGAATTACACAAAATATGTCGATGACTGTGTTCTGTCTGTCAGTGAGGAGACATATAAAACCATGTGTTTGGATGTGTGTGCTGTGTATCTCAGCTGATATTTGACTCATTCTGACATTTCTCTTGAGAGGACAGTCTGGTCTTGTTTCATATTAAAGGATAATTTCACCTAAATTACATAAAAACCATATGATCTCATTGACCTCTGACAGCAGATGGTTATATTTTAATTTGCTTGTATTTTGCGGCACGTCTCGCTGAGGTTTCTGCGTCCTTTATGCTGTTGTGAAATAAATCCACTTTACCTTCGCTGTGTTAGAGTTGCAGTAGAGCTCTTCGATTGATCCGTCACTATCAGTCACGCAGCTGGAAACACCAGAGTCAAACAAGAAAATCTGAGTTGTTGTGTTTTGGGTGAACTGACAGAAGTCGTATTCATCTCTCTCTTTTTATTTTTCTCCTTGAATAGCCGACAAATGAGTACGAGCTGACAGAGAGTTGAACATCTTCTCCCTGTTTGGGTCAAACAGTGACAACAATGAAAAGACGAGATTATATTTTATAATATTTGTATGTTTGAATTTGTGGTCTGACAGTTGGTTCAGTAAATCTCCAGTCCCCCCTGACTATAGATCGCGGCGCTGTTTATAATCTATCTTGCAGATATATTCTCAGTCACACAGCATGTGGAGATGTCAAGTATCTGCTGCCTGTGATTAAGCTCATCAGCATTCTTCTCCATATTTGGGTCACATCGTCCCCATGTACTCTCTTCATTTGCATAATCACAAAATACCATATCAAACCCTCTTTCTTTAGTGTTTCACCCTCATGCTCACAGACACATGGTGGTGTGTGTTTGAGTGTGTCTGCAGATTTAAAGCTGGAGTGAAACCATCAGTGAGTGTTTATCATCATGAAAACATACAGCGAGGAGCTCATAAACATCTGTGATCTGTTGCATCCAAGAGATTACCAGCAAAAAATAATAGATTCATGGTCCATCAAGAGTTAACTCAACTCATAAATCAACAGTATATTCAGTCATGAACATGAACTGGAGCTCTGTTCACTGTTGATCATCAGCCTAGTCAGCATTAACAGAAGTATCGTCAGCTGCTCTTCTCTTCTGTAGTTGTATTGTTATCAAACACAGACCTGCTGATCTTGTAGCAGCTCCAGCAGCAGCTGCCTCTGCCTGAGGTACCAGTGGGCCGAGCGCCGGGCCCTGAGGCGCTCCGGAGAACACTGTGTGATGTCATAAAAGCTAAAACACTGAATATGAGCACTGCTTGTTATCTCAAGATAACAAGAGGAGTTATAAGGACACGACAACAGTTTGATATCTTGAGATGAGATCAGACTCACAACAAGCAGAAGAAGCTGCAGCAGCCTGAAACCTGGTTTCATCCAATCAGCTGTGAAGAAATCTTAATCGCCTCCTAATTAACTCCTGTATGAACAATGACATGAAACTGACTCTGCTCTGATTTCACTGATATTGATGTCTTCAGTCGGGTCCCTGCCGTCTCCCTCCCTCTTTGTTCAGTCCTCTCAGTAACGCCGCCGGCTTCGGGCCAGAAGACAAAGACTCTTTCTCCGAAACGTCTCCCCGCAGAGTTTGTGCCGGCTTTGCATTTAAATTTGTTTGCGTGTAAATCCTCCCTGCAGGACGTCTTTCTCACTCCGACGTCTCAGCAGGAGCCGTCAGACAGCGAGACGCAGGAGACGCCTCAGATCTGAGTCTGACAACTCAGTATTAAAGTTAAAATCAAATTCTGACAGAGATACCAGGTACAGGATGAAACTTCACTGCACGGTGGAAGAAACAAAAGAGCCCACTGCATCTGAACGTATGAACATATGAACATATGAACATATGAACATGTGAACGTATGAACATATGAACATATGAACATGAATCACTTGTGAAAATGTAACTTTGTTATGTGGACATTTAAAAAACAGACTCGGTGTTGATTCAACTTCTTTACTCAAGTAAAAGTTATAAAGTACAGACACCTGAAAAAATCTACTTTAGTACAGTAATCAAGTATTTGTACTTTGTTACTTCTCACCTCCACCACCAAATCCAAGAACTTCTTCTTCTTCTTCTCCTCCTCCTCCTCGTTCTTCCTCTTCCTCTTCTTCTTCGTCATCATCACAGACTCGGCTGGAGACGTCCTGATGTCAGGACAAAAACCTCCTGACGTCTTTTCATAAATATTCAGTGATGTCACAGGTAAAGATGCTGACACAGACTCAGGCTCCTCTGACTGAAGGTTTAAGGACGAAAACATTGTAATTAAAGTGAATAAAACATGAAGTGAAGAGATTCTTGCTTCTCTGCTGTTTGAAAACACCTGTGGATTATATTTTCAGTCCAGTTTCCAACGTGGTTAAATTGAATAAAGAGTTTTCAGGCATCAGCGTTGCTGCAGCAGCGTCTGAACTCCAGCAGATGTCGGTATTTCACATGTTTCCAGCCGTCTGCTGATCTGCTGAGAGGAAACACTGAAGGGTTTCTTTTGTTCGACTTCACGAGTTTTCATCTGAAGATAAATCCGATTAAGTTTATTTTCTGCTCCGAGCAAAGAGCCGATCTGAGACACAACTTAAAAGGAAACAAACTGAACTTTTGATTTTGTCTGTAATCTCCTCCTGGTTTCTTCATCCTGCTCTCTGCTGACTGTTTGATTCTTTAAAGGAGATCTGAGACTGTTGCTGCAGTTAAATCCTCTAAACCTCTGAAATATAAGAAACAAGGTTAGAAATGTATCAAAAAACACAAAAGAAATCACATTTTCTACACAAAAAACACAATAAAATCCCCAAAGCAACTGTTATTTATTCATTTATTCTATGATTTGAATGCTGAATCTATATTTGTGTGGAAAAATAATATAAAAATCTGTTTCTTCTCTGGTCTAAAGAAGACAAACCTCGGCTTTAATAGAAAATTCACCTTGTTGTCTCCTTCAGTCCGGCCTGAAGCTTCACCTGCTGCTGCTGACACACTCGTGTTGAGGGTTTTGAGGCGAGCTGAACGCTTCACAGAGCTGCACTCAGTCTGCGTCAGCCCGGCTCAACCCGAGTCCCTGCAGGTGAGACGCCGGCAGAATGACAACACCTGGACTGAGTGAATCCAGCGAGCTGCAGAGGAAAAGATGCCGCACAGCTGAGGTTAAAGTACAAATACCAGACTGTGACATTACTCACTACAAGTCTTCTTTCAGAACCTCGCTTAAGAGATGTGGACTCGAGACTCGACTTGATGAGTGAAAGACTTCTGACTGTAACAGAGACGTGATGACTGGGACACGGTGCTTCTCTTTTTCATGAGCAACATTTGTTTACGAAATGGTTTGATTTTCATTATCTAGTTCATATAATAAAAAATAAAAATCAGTAGAAAACAGATGAATAACAGCCTGTTTTTTTCATATTCTCTGACTGGAGCTGCTCGTCCTGTAACAGTAACTAACAGAAGAAAGAAAGAAGAAAGTGGACTAAAGAAGAAAACTATTTGGACCTACTTGTTCATTCGGCAAACATTATACATGATTTTATTTCTTTCTTGTGTAAAAAAGAAAAGTTTCCGTTCATTCCTCTCTGGGTCAGAACCCACCTGTTAATCTCTTACATTATATTTTATAATATAGATCATTTATCTGTCTCGCCCTGACGTTAGTTGGGTTTGGGTTCGTTATTTTAGACTCGTGCACATCTCAGATTATAAAGCTGCTGTGGAGGACGAGTTATAATGAAATAAGATAAATGAGGAGGGATGTAATTAAAGATATAAACTGATATCTGGTCTGATCCATCAGCTGGCTTCACTTCCTGCATCTCACATCAAACATCTCGTTTTGCCCCTCAGAGTCTCCCTACAGGAGTGTGAGCTGCGCATGCGCAGTCCGCCTGCCAGCCGGCGGTGGTTTGAGGAAGTTTGGATCCACTTGTACCTGTCGGGTTGATCAGTGCGAGCTGAGCTGCGGCTACAGGTGAGTGAGAGGCGCCTCGCGCTGCTGCAGGTGCTCTGAAGCTGATCAGACACCAGATAATGTGTCTGGAGCTGAATCGATCACATTGAACCGTGTGTTTGCGCCGCGTGCCGCTGATGAACGCGCGTTCTTATCATCAGTGAATCAGCGCAGGTGTTGCTAAGATGCTAATTGTAGCTTTTTACCTGTTCGCTGGCAGCATCACCTGTGCGTCAGCTAGCTGAAGCTAAACTCTGCTGAGCGACGTCATGTTGTCTTAACTAACTTTATCAACGAGCTCAGGTCACTTCTGTCGTTTTATCTCCTCATTATCTGGTTTATTAATCCGATAATTAGCGTTAAATATCATGGAGCTGTGCGTGATGACGTCACGGGGCTCCTGTGTGCAGGTACCATCACGTAAAGCAACAAAACTGTTAATTTTTGGGTTTTAATTATTGATGCATTAATATTTACATCACTTTGATATTTACTTTACCTGACTGAAGCGTTTATTTTGTAAATTAATGCCACTTACATTTAAACATGTCTTTTAGTCCAGTATGAGGCACATTTCTTTACATATTCCTAATTATAGAAGTATTTCTATAAATATATAGTTGTTATTTATTATAGTTTAAAGGAGCAGTCTGTAGTTGTGTTGAAGAAATGTTAATGAGCTTAGAAAGATGTTCATTGGCTGATTGTTTTCTGTCTAACCAAACTAAATAATCAAACTGTCTTTGTGTTAATTTTCCAGTGAGTTGTTCAGGTAAAGAGACTTTAACTTCCAGCAGCTGGTTACTGGTGTTTAATGATGTTCAGGCAGCCGTGGATAATAAACTGCAACTCACAAGAGATACAGGCAGTGGGGGTATTAATTAATTAATTAATTAATTAATTATTAAGGATCATATTAGTGTGTGAGCGCTCTCCCTGTCTGTTGTAGCAGCTCGATCATCACTGAAAGTGTCCTGGAAAACGATCTCTAGAAAAGAGTTATGGTTTTATTCAAACACTTTATTTCTTATCTTCTTTATTTGATATTTTTCTTATAATTTCTCTATAATGTGACATTTTATTCTCAAAGGAGAAAATGTCACATAACTCAGTTTCTCTCTCTGGGATCAATAAAGTGTTTCTGATTCAGATTTATCTGCTGGTTATCAGTCAGTCCAGAACAACACATCATCTTTTATTTGTTGATTGTGTTTTGTATTGATCCGACTGCACAGTAATTAAAGTTATCACACAAATGTGGTGAAGTATAAAGTAACATGTGGAAATGTTCGAGTTAAGTACAAGTACCTCAAATGTGTACAGAATAAATGTACTCAGTTACTTTCCAGCACTGAAACTCATCTCATATTGATTATTGATTTCTTTCTTCCTCTGGTTTCCTTCGTGAACGACTGACATCGATCAGAAATGAGCTCGACAGCAGATCTGGAGCAGCTGGCAGAAATTGGTGAGTTTAACACTCAATAAATAAATAAATTATCATTCAACGTCAAAATGTTTGGTTAGTTTTGGTTTATGAACTCGTGAACTCAAAGTTTGAGAGCAAAATCAGCCTCAGTGGAAATTTGAGCAGTTTGAACTTTCTTATGTTTCTAATATCCAAAACATTTAAATCACTATTCAAAATAAAATGGAAGAAATGGATGCAGCCTCCAAAATCCAGTCAAAGCAGTTTTATTTCTACAGCCCACAATCACAATCACATTGCCTCAGTGGGCTTTACAGTCTGAAAGTGAGAGACCTCCTCTGATCTTAGACCCTCGAGTCAAGTGAGGAGAAACTCACTATACTGAAAATAAAGATGGAGGATCCCCGTCCCAGGATGGACACACAGGGAATAGATGTCAAGTTTACAGAACAGAACAACAAACAGTTTGAAAAGAAAAAGAAAAAAATGACAGTTTAAGAGTGTGGAGCTCCTCTCCAGTATGGGGACCTGGAAGAGGCCACACAACATAATTAACCATAAAGATGAAACGTGTAAAGATTTAAATTCTTACAGATATTAGGAGTAAAATGATAGTGAAGTTTAATCAACATCTCTGAAACAGATCATACAGAAACTGAAAGTTATAACCGTCATGAATGTGGCTTTGATGCAGCAGTTTAGTCTGAGCTGGTGTGTTTACTGTGTTCAGTTTATTTAAATGGAGACTGTTGTTGTTGGACCTCCGTCCCGAACAGAAGCAGCATTGTGTCCAGTTGTTTACATGTGGAATGAATGTAATCCAGAAGTCGAACACTTTCCTGGAGAAACTGTGGTTTTACAGTTTCTCCTCTCTCATTGTGAGTTTTCCTCCTCCTGAGCTGAGCCGAGCCTCTGAGCAGATCATTTCCTGTCTGTTATCAGAGCCGCGTCGTGTTTATAGAAAACTTCCCTCGCTGCTGCAGGATAAACATCGCGGAGGTTTCCACCCAGGCCTCCGGCTCGCCTCTCATCGTCAGTATGTTTAGGAGCAGTGAAACAGCAGATAAGGACGTAATGTGGAAGCTTTGGGTGGTGAAGAGGACGAACATGTGACTGAGCTGATGTTTCCTTCACTGTCATCATGTTTATATTTTAGACACTAAACTGTCATTATTAGACTTCATTCTCTCACCAGAAGCATGAAACTTGGTATTTTTGTGTAATTGTGACAGAACTTGTGAAGGAGGACGAGGAGGCTGAGGTGGATCAGAGGTGTGTCACAGACGCTCCCTCACTTCCTCCCAGCAGCACAGTCAGTCCTGACCCGTCTCACCCGTACTATGACGTGGCTCGACACGGCATCATCCAGGTCTGCGGTCAGTAGTCTGAACCACTTCCTCGTTTTAAATAAAAATCCAGTCACTTTTAGCTTCTGGTTCTGGTTCCGTCTCAGCTGCTTTCATGAAACCTCACCTGTCTCCTCTCCAGGTGACGACAACTACGGCAGGAAGCTGATCATCTTCAGCAGCTGCTGTCTGCCGCCGTCACACCAGCTGAACCACCGACGGCTGCTGGAGTACGTTCACGCTCGACCCTCGTTCGTACAGCGAACACGTGACGCGGACCTGCAGTCAGCGACTTCACCTGTCTGTGTTCTGTCTGCAGGTACCTGAAGTTCACGCTGGACCAGTACGTGGAGATGGACTACATCCTGGTGTACTTCCACCACGGGCTGAGGAGCAGCAACAAGCCGTCTGTCAAGTGGCTGCGAGAAGCTTACAGCGAGTTCGACAGGAAGTACGACACCGCGGTCACTCTTCTATTACTTTATTTAATTAAGTATTTACATAAATGTACTTAGTTACATTCATCACTGTAACTGTGTGTGTGTGTGTGTGTGTGTGTGTGTGTGTGTGTGTGTGTGTGTGTCAGATACAAGAAGAACCTGAAGACTCTGTACGTCGTTCATCCGACAAACTTCATCAGAATCGTGTGGAACATCTTCAAACCTCTGATCAGGTACAGACTCACCTGTCAGACTCACCTGCTGGTACGGAAGCCCAGAGGGGTCAAAATCTAAATTATTTTGCGTCTTGTGTTTATGACTTGAGAACCGAAGGGAAAAAAAGCTTTGCCATCTGTTTAGTGTCTTTTATTAGTATTATTGCAGGAGGAATCATTCATTCATTCATTCATTCATTTATTTATTTATTTATTTGTTTGTTTGTTTGTTTATTTTCATGTGTGAAACCGGAAAAAAACAAAGTCAGAAGGATTTTTTTACCCGGTTTAACACACTAAACACAGAATCTTCCTGGAAAAAGAATAATCTTCCCAAAAACATTTTTCTATCAGGTATCACACATAAAAAAAGACATTTTGGCTCAGCAGAAAAACGGCGTCCTCACTGGCCCCTCCGGGCTTCCGTACACTGGAGCTCAAACGGTCACATTAAAACAACTTCCTGTTTCCTGTCAGTCACAAGTTTGGGAAGAAGCTGACGTACGTGAACTACCTGGCTGAGCTGAGAGATCACCTGAACTACGAGCAGCTCGTCGTCCCCGCCGACGTCCTCAGGTCTGATCTCTGTTCTCGCTGCTAACGCCTCACACACAGGAAGTCATCAGCTGACGTTTGTGCGTCGTCTCTCACAGACACGATGAAAAGCTGCGAGCGGCTCAGAAAGGCGGACCCCCTCCCTCGGTGAAGACCCCCCCGCCTCGACCCCCCCTGCCCACACAGCAGTTTGGAGTCAGTCTGCAGTAGTGAGTGTTCACCGACGCACCAAACTCCACTTAAATTATCATCGTTTTAAGAGTTCATCAGACTGAAAGCTGTTTGTTTGACAGCATCAGAGAGAAGAACAGAGAGGCCGTAATCCCGCCGGTCATCTCTCAGACTGTCGCCTACCTGAAGGAGAAAGGTGAGTGTCACCTGATCCATGTGAGTCATTAAGACACACACACCAAGATAACAAGGATGAGACTGTGGAGGACAATAAATAAATTAATCCATTTAATTTATCAATTTTATTCATTCATCTTGAAATGAATTTATATCTGTGTTCTCTGTGTTCCTTACAGAGGCGAATTAAAACACAAATGTCAATTTATGTCACATTTTATAAATAAATGATTACATTTATTTTTCATTCTATTTTTGGTGCATCTAACGGCACATTCATTCATTTATTGAGCCACTTTTTATGTCTTTATTAATGATTTTGGCAGTTTGAGACCAAAGCAGAATTAAAAATGACTAAATAAAAGTGTTAAATGTTAAACTAATGACGACAGGAACAACATTACCTGACATTACTGATTGTTTTAGTGGTTTAGCGTCTCTTCTGGTGACAACCAGACAGTTTTCTAGACATCATCTTGAACTCTGGGAAACTGTGATGTCATCTGAGCACTTTTATAAACCGAACAGAGAAGATTATTGATGCGTTAATGTTGCTGCATCATCAGGACAGTAAGATGAAGGATGATGGATTATTTGTTTGTAGAAGGTAGTTTTCTGTCAGTGGGCACAGATGTTCCTATGGTGGTGTCTCTGGTGAAGTCAGAGAGTTGTGTGATGGTGTGTCTTTGTGTGTGTGTGTGTGTGTGTGTGTGTGTGTGTGTGTGTGTGTCAGGTCTGAGGACTGAGGGGATCTTCAGACGGTCGGCTCGTGTTCAGCTCATCAAAGATGTTCAGAAACTCTATAACCTGGGTGAGTGTGTGTGTCTCAGTGGCAGGAAATGGAGATCTGTGTGTGTGTGTGTTTCAGGCCCTGTACACACCTGCACAGGTACGTCTTCAAACAAAGCTCTCTCCTGGGTGAGGGAACACAGACTTGTCAGTGTTCACGTCTGCACGGACAGAAACAGATTTTTAAAGATGAAGTCATCACTGAGCTGTTTACATGTAAACGAGTTACCAGGTTATCGGTCATGTAAACATCATGATGTGATACACTATCAGATAAAAGCTGTTATCGGATTATGAAAAAAGTTATTCTGGCCAATATTTTCATTAATAATCGAATCATTTTGTCTATAAAACGTCACAAAACCTGTTTGTGTGACGACATTTCTGAATCTGAAAATGTTTGGCCTCTTTAATTATTAGATGACCTAAAAAAAAAAGCATTTTTGGGGCCTAATTTGTATATTGATTTTACAGAACATGATGCTGAAAAGATGTTTGGCATCATTTGTAATTATTAGTTATTAAATTATTGTTCATTTAGTCCATAAAGTTCATTGTTAAACTGCCTCTGTTACATGTCGTATGTGTGAGGATCAAAGAATGTGAGTTTCAGCAGATGTATTTGATATTTTCAGCATCTGTCCGGACTCACTGATGGTCAAACTGATTATTTCAGCATTAGTCACTGCAAAGGTTTTCAGTGGAATATTCCTTTAATGACCGACGATGTGACGCTAATAAAACAAGTTACAAACATGACAGAAATAAATAGACAGCGAACAAAACACCTGAGAATATAAATCCAAGAAATAAACCTTTTTAAATCTCTTCACTGTTTCTGTTGATGTCCGTGTGTCAATAAAGATTTGTCTCATTTGAACGTGTCCAGGGAAACCAGTGGACTTCGATCAGTACGCTGACGTCCACGTTCCCGCTGTGATCCTGAAGACGTTCCTCAGAGAACTTCCTGAACCTCTGCTCACCTTCAGAGTGTACAGCCAGGTGCTGGACATCCTCAGTGAGTACACGACGAAGGTCGACGACGTCATGGAGACAAACTTTTCATTTCCACTTCTGATAATTCATGATTCAAGTCAAACATCTCCTTCATTCAAGATGATGATGAAACTGAGACTCCTGTTAACTTTCGTTCTGCCTCGTCAGACTGATCACAGATCTTTGACTGAGTGAAATGACGTTGAAGTTCTCTGTGTGATGTCAGTCAGACGCTGCAGATCTCTGGTTGTCTCTCTGACTTGTGTCCTGTGAGTGTTGTGGCTGTGTGTGACCTGTGTTGTGTCGTCCTGTCTGTCAGCTGTGGAGAGCAGTCTGAGGGTCAGCAGGTGTAAACAGATCGTGGAAAGTCTTCCTGAGCATCATTTCATCGTGACAAAGTTCCTGCTGTGTTTCCTCCACGTGGTACGTCAATATTTCTGATAATGAAGCTTTTTCTCTGTTTCAAAGGAGATATTTATTTTCTGTGTCACAAAACTTCTCGTGTTCGTGTGGAGTTCAAACGTTCATCTCATCTCAGGTGGATTTTGTTTGAGTTTGTCCAGCACCTCAAACATCAGCACTGTGAGTTTTATCTTTTAAACACTTGAGATAATAAGGAATATAATAATAAACTTTATGTATACAGCACCTTTAAAATCTGAGTTTACAAAGTGCTTCAAAAATCAAGCATCAGCAGGAAACTCAGGACGACGATGTCACAGAATAACAGTCGAGCAAAACAAGTAAAAACACAAAGATACGAGTCATTACAAAATACAACTTCAACAAACAGGAGAGTTAAAATCTCGACAAAATCAAACATCACCAGATTTTAAAACTAAAACTGTAGAAAAATGTTGGTCAGCGACCTTTTTAAAGTGACGAGACGATGATGTCATAAAAACTAAGACATGTTTTGTTTTCAATGACGAGAAAAGACTAAAATGTTCAGACCAGGCGCGAAGAAGATATTCGTTACTGGTTAGTGGCACGAGTTTGATCGAGGTTTTTAATTTTTATTGGTGTTACTGGTGCAGCACCCAGCTGGGTGAATTTCAGCATCTGGAGCAAACAACTTTTAAGATGTGAATGCTGAGACATTATTGTCGGGATGACTGTTGCTGCTTTGACAAAATATGAAGAGACTTCTGATCAATAATCATCAGTAATGTGGATGTAATGACTCGGTGTGTGAAGACGAGTATGAGAACAGTCTAAGTGTAACCTACAGTCGATGTAATATCCACATCCTGCAGCTGAGTTGTTGTGGTGAGTCCTTCATGTCTCTGCTGTCTGTTGTCTCGGGTCCTCGGCAGGTGTCTCAGGACAGCATCGTGAACAAGATGAGTCCGTCTAATCTGGCCTGTGTGTTCGGGGTGAACCTGGTGTGGCCTCGTCACGGCTCCATCTCTCTCAGCGCTCTGACCCCCATCAACATCTTCACCGAGATCCTCATCGAACATTTCCACACGGTGTTCGGCTCCCGCTGCCCGGCTGCACAGGTAACACCCTGAAGCACCGACACCTGGAGCACACTGTCGCTCGTCCTCTGGACGTGCTGGTCCTGCTCCACCGGCTGATCGCCCTGCGACGCTCTGAGTAAAATATCTCGACCACAGTGCCTCGAAGTTTTCTGTGGATGTTTTCCGTCTGAATCTCAGTTTCTACCTGTGAAATATCCAAATCTAACAAAACACATTCCTGCTTCAGAGGATGAAGCTAGCGCCACCTTCAGGACAGTTTGTCCGTCAGGTTTCTAAAAGATCAGTATTCAATAAATGGTTTATAACACGTGTGATGTGGCTGTAAACACATCTGATCCTTTATTTATTTGTCAACAACTACAACAGATGATGAAGATAGTAATAAAGTTGTAATAATAAAAATATAGACGTTTATTATATTTCCTGACAAACACGGAACATTACACATTTAAAATGTCTTTAAATCTACAGACAGACACATTATAATCTGTTATGAACCATTTATTACAATAAAACTGCTCATGAATGTAGATATGAAGTGTTTTTATATAAGTGATGTAACGATGCTGAAGACGGTCGGACTGTACGGAGGACTGATGAGGCCAACATTAGAAAATAAATTGAGCAATATATAAATGTTACAATAAATGAATCAATCAATCAAAAGGCTGTTAAATGCACCAGAACTTCTACAAAAAATAAATCATGGTAATAGTTAAATTATAAAATGTGAAAAATGTGATATTTCTGTTTTTTTATGTTAATTTTCACATTTGTTTTCCCATTTTATTGATTAATTTTAAATGTATTTCTAGAAAAATGTTTTATTCTTCAAAACTCAAAGGGAAAGAACACAGAAATAAATGTATAATAAAAACATTTTGAAATGAATAAAATAATAAATACAAGTTAAATGGGAATTAATGTAAATACAGTAAATTAAAACAGAATTATCACTTTGTCACATTTGATAAATGAATCTCTACGTTAATTTTTTATATAATTTTTGTTGTTTTAATATCAAATGTTTATATTTGAGTGATTAAATTGATTGATTTTGGCAGCTCCAGGCCTCCATACGACAGTCTACGTTCACCTGCCTGTTTCTATATTTTGTATATTTTGTTTGGAGCTTCACTGCTGCAACATTATATTTAAATTCTGACTATAAAACACTTAATGAGACTTTTCAGATTAATATGGTTTTAATCTGCACAGATTTAAAAGACGTGTTGTTTGAATGTTACGGACAGGAAGTGATGTCACAGCTTCTTGTTACAACGATTCTTTGTTGATCTCGATGCAAAATGTAACAAGAGGAATCAATAAAGTCTTATTTTATACATTTAACTTAAACTTAAGTTGTTTTTGAAGAATTATGATCAGAACATTATAAAGTGTAAAAACAAAAACACTTCAACCAAAAATGGACTTTTTATTTTTTAGCATATTTCATTTTATTTGGATTTCAGACGTCTGAAGGTTAAATAATAAAAAATAATCACTTTTAAATGTAGAAAGCAGCTTTGTGTTGCAGAAATGTTTTTTATTCTTTCTAAATGTTTTATTTATATCACAACTCCAACAGAGTTTTATAAAGTATCCAAAAAAGTAAAGATGTGGTGTTAAAATGTTACTTTACTGGAGTTAAAGTCACTCCTATGAATGGTACTTGAGTATCTGATATATCAAAAGTAAAATCGGTGAAGTATCGTGTCTGACATCAAACATATTTCTGATCATCAGAATCAGGTTTCTATCCGGTTGTTGATAAAATAAATTTAAGAGACAATTTAAAAAAGTGACACTTTGGCTTTGATACAGCATGTAATCTGTAAAGTAACTTGTAACTAAAGTTATCAGACAAATGTAGTGGAGTGGAAGTGTACTGTGGCAGAAAATGTAAATACTCGAGTTAAGTACAAGTACCTAAAAGTTGTACCTGAGTAGATGTACTTAGTTACATTCATCACTGGATGCAGCATGTAATCTGCAAAGTAACTAGTAATTAAAGTTCTCATAAAATAAATGTAAAGGAGTGGGAGTATAAAGTAGCAGAACATGTTAAATACTCACGTACAGTACAAGTAGTTGAGTAAATGTACTCGGCTACATTGCGTCCCTGCTCCTGGACATTAATGAGACGTGCTTGAGGAGGAAACAGACGCTGGACTCGGACTCTGGTCTTGATTTTGTTTATTAATGATTCCATTTTTCGTAAGAACTCGGTACAAAAAAGTGAGACTACTCTTGAATCATTTTACCAACTTCCATCGATCAACTTTTTAATGCATCATAAAGAAGAAAAAACTACATTGGCATATTTAAGACAAACACTTTCCTATACACACTATCCACTGGACAGCCCCCTTATTAATGACAAAGAAAAGAACTTCTACTTCAACAGCCAACACACATTTTCATTTCATCTAAACGTGTCGTCGCCTCCTCGTGGCAAAATAATACATCGAACGTCGCAAGCTAGAAGTCAGAATGCAGAACTGGCAAACGATAGAAAATCCAAATGTTCTCTTTTCTTTTTTTTTTGCTCCTTGATAAAAGAATATAAAAATGTTCTTTTTTTTCTTATTTGTTCAAATGTTGTGTCGTGTATTAAAATAGATCTGTTTAAGCACTGCACAGTTTCTCCCGGAGAAGATCTCTAGAAACGGATGAAGAGGTTTTGGGGGGAGGAGGGAGGTTTGTTTCAGGGAGGTCTGGACGCGGCACGGAGCGCTGATATGGTTTCCATCCATCCTGCGGCTCTCGGTGAGGACTGGATATGCATCACGTGGTACACTCTCCACACTGATCATGATTTTATTCGTTTTAAAGGCAAGTCAGGTAAATGTTAACGCATATCTGCTGTTTGTGTTGCAGAGCCTGGAGAGCGTCTGTGCTGCGCTGTCTGTCCGTAAGTCTGTGTTTTATATCCTCTCCTAACACCTTCACACGACTTTATATCACCTGCATCAGGTGTCTGAACTCTCCTGTGAGCAGACGAGAAGAAAGGCTCAATAAATAAATGTGACGCCGTTAAATCCACCAAATGATATGAAAAATAAATGTAGGCATTAATTAACTCTAAATGTGACATAAACCGACATTTCTGTTTTTATTTATTTACCTTTTGTATCAAACACACAATCTTTTTTTAACTTTCCCATTTAATGTTTCATTTATTCATTCATGTTTCTTTTCTTTGTATTTTGCAAGATAATACATTTAAGTATTAACTAAATTTCCTCCTGTATTAACACGACTCAGAACTATTTAGGGATATTTTCGTGTTTCACTTGTTTATTCGGTGACATTCTGAATTTGTATTTTGTGTTTCGTGAATATTTTTTGTTCCCAAAAATAATGCGACACGTTTCATTTGACTTTTATTGCATTTCCATGCACATGCATATATTCACCCATATCCTATATCCCTAACTCATCCTGAGTGGTGTCGGTACCGTCCTACTGTTCCACTGATTTATTTATGTGTTATTTTGCAAAAAGGAAAGAATACAGAAAATAAAAACAGAAATATCAATTGATGTCACATTTGATAAATGAATATTTTTGGTACATTTAAAGGCATAGTTACTCGTTTATTGGGCCTTTTGTATTTAATGTATTTGACATGTATTGAACAGCCGTCCTCCTCGGACACCGACCAGGCTCTGAACTCTGATAAAGCGCATTATAAGTATATTTTAAATATAACGTGTGCAGCAGTGACACGACTTCATGACTGCGAGCAAACAAAACCACTTCTGAGTTTACTGTTAACAATGTTTCTCAGTCACATTATTGTGAAGCGATTTTCTTTTCGAACCTGATTTGAATCAAACGTTAATTTCTTCTTTATTAACTTTTATGTTACATTGATTCCCTCCGAGTGGAACTTGTTTGCTGCCACTGATGCACCGATATATTTGAGCGTTTTGTGCCGTACAGACGATGACGGATCTCTTCGGTATCTGTGATACTTCGGAGAGCGAACACAGGCGACCTGGATATGATTCAAACTAAAATAAATCCACCTCTTCTCACTTCTAACTGGACAGATTCCCTCGTTTTTGTCTTTTGATAAAAGGCATTTTTCTCTCTGAATTATTTGTTCATGTTTGTGCATTAACAGGTAGCAGAGAGCTGCACCTCGACTGTGTGGTGAGTACAGTATGATAATAAATAACAAATGGACTAAATCTATGTTGTAACACTTAAACTGAACCTTTCTGGACCAGCAGGAAGACTAGTGAGACAAAAGGACCGAGCGGGACAAGATGGCGCCGTCCTGGTTTCGTTCTCCGCGTTTGCTTTAATGACTTTAAACCAGGAGGACGCCGTCTTCAGCCCGCAGGTCCACCGACAGTCAAAAAGTGTTGTTGCAGTTTGACAGCTGTCCCGTTTCTGATTGACTGGTGTCTATAAAATGACGCAACAAAGACGAAAACCCTGGATTTGAAAGGATTTGTACTTGAGGCAGTGTTCATCTGTCAGACTAACAGGCTCGTCACCGTTAAAACGTTCATAAAACACGAGAGTAAAAAAAGCTCCAAAAGCGAAAATATAAAATAGGCAGGGAGAAAAAAAAAGCGCTATAGACATTATTGATAGATGAGCGATCCCAGTACAAAAACAAAGAAAAGTTTTTGGCATATTTTCGATACTGGTTGAAGAGGAACAGGGACTGAACGGATGCATCACACACCGACTGACGTGTTGTGTTTGAGTGCAGCTGTGAACAAACACTTCGCTCCCGTCTTTAGATTCAACTGTTCGTTCTCTGATCAACGACTGAAACACAAACGAGAATCACTGACTTCATTTTCTTTAAGATGCAGAAACAGAAACGACAGGAACACAGACGACCACGCTGAAGTGCTCACAGCTGATCGCTTCTCAGTCTCTGATATTTAGATTTGTACTTACTCAGCGTTTATAACAGCAAAATTCAAATGAACTTCCGAGCTCTACCATCCCTTCAGACAGCTGTTTCACATGAACCTGAAGCCGTTGTATTGGCTCCCTTCAAAGCCACCAGACTCCTTTTAAAAAAACAGTAATTTTACCTCACAGGAACTGTGGCTCTCCCGCTGCCTCGAATGTTAGTTTGTTTGTGTTATTGTGTAACGTCAGTGAATTTGAACTAAACTTTTAAAATACTGAAGTCACACTGACACAAAATCACTCACAGATTGAAGCTGCAGTGGAGCAGAAACTCTGGTGTTCTGCAAGATAAAATTCATGTTTTTTTCAAAGGAGTCTGGTGGCTTTGCAGAGAACGATACAACAGCTCAAGGTTCTTGTCACGACGAGCTGTTAAAAGCATCTGAAGAGGTGGAAATATTCTGAACGTAGCGAAAACCTCAAATGATTTCTTTAAAGTTTTCGTTCTTGTTTCTGCACCTTCCTAAAAACACACAGTCATATTCTGGTTTGTGTTGCTGTGAACAAGGAAACAAACAGTGAAACTGTCAGGGACTCACCTGGTCTCAGATGTGTGACTTCAGTAAAAAACAAAAAGAAACCTGCGATGATGATAATAATAATAATAATAATAATAATAATACAACATATGTACAGTGATCCCCTTGAATACTCCAAACTTACATTTATCAACAGGCATCAGCATGAAAATACTAAAATCTCCACTAGAAATGCTAATTTCTGTAGTTTTATCTTAAATACTTTTTTCTTTGACTTTAACTCTATTAATACTGAAAAAAAGTTATTCTCTGTTTTTGTTTGAAGGCTCGTATGCGTTTACATACACGATGAAAACATTTTCCTGAATTATTATGGCAAAAACATTGTTCATAGGAGAATGAGAACAAACATCTACTCAGATATATCATCACTGTACAGTCCGTCCCTCCATCGATCCTCCGGTTTCTCAACTACGACTACTCTACTGTTCTCTCTCACTATATGCAGAACAATAATTATACCTGTGTTTAAAAAAGGGAAATATCTTTTGGACCGCGCACAAAAACTCCCGTCGAGTCCCTGCGGCAGCTCTGTCGTCTAACTTTTTGTAATAAATACATTAAGGCCAAGAACATTAATAAATAGAAAAGAACTTAAAAAAAGAAATCTCGTAAGCACTGTAGGTGTTGGGTTTTAAAAAATACTTGAATCGAGTGGAGGATAGAGGCTCTTTTTTCTCAGTTTGTTGGAGAAATCATGGTTAGATATTATTCAGACAAAAAGAAATCATCACCGCCCCCGACAGCTAGTTGTTGGCGTCATCCTGGCTGTGGGCGTGGCTCTTCTGCAGGGGCGTGGCCGAGGGGCCCGGGATGGCGGCGGTGGCGGCTGCGGTGGCGGCTGCGGTGGCGGCTGCGGTGGCGGCTGCGATGGCGGCGCTGGTGGGTTTCATCCAGGACTGGGAGAGCAGGGAGGCGGTCATGGTGACCTGGATGAGCTGGTCGCGTTGAATCAGCCTGATGAGAGCTTTGAGGCGTTCGAGCGACGCCTGAGTGTCTCTCTGCTGCCCCAGCAGTCGCTCCCTCAGGTCCATACACTGCTGCAGACACAGAAAACACCACCGTCAACTTCTGCCAGCGACGTGTCGCCAACACTGATTCTTAAGATCCACGGATCGACCTCGTGTTTGTGCCAAAACAGCCGTGATCAGAAACTTTTAGAGCGCGGAGCGTTCTTCAGTGTGTTGTGTGTGTGTTGTGTGTACCTTCAGTGTGTTGTGTGTGTGTTGTGTGTGTGTGTGTTGTGTGTTCCTTCAGTGTGTTGTGTGTGTTGTGTGTACCTTCAGTGTGTTGTGTGTACCTTCAGTGTGTTGTGTGTGTGTGTGTTGTGTGTACCTTCAGTGTGTTGTGTGTGTGTTGTGTGTGTGTGTACCTTCAGTGTGTTGTTGATCTTCTTCTCTTGTTCTTCCAGGTGAGCACACTCGTTCTTCAGCTCGTTGTTTCGTCTCAGCAGCCGTCGCTTCTCCTCCTGCCTCACTGCTCACACACACACACACACACACACACACACAGTCAGCACATGTATGGACGTCATAGTAACACACACACACTCATGAAGACGTCAGCTGGTTCTCACCCGTCTTGTGTGTGACGTAGGACTGAACGAAGTTCTGCGGCCACGACAGGTTTTCTTTGTTCAGCACCTGCAGGTCAGAAACAACGAGTCAGTCACTGAAACTACAACATGTTGCTGAGTCCGACTGTCCCGACGGTCAGCGGTGGACGTCGTACCTTCTTCTGGCACTTGGGGCAGTACCAGGGTCCTCTGGGGGGGGTTTTGAGCGGCGGATGGAGGCAGTTGGGGTGGAAGGCTCTGGGGCAGTTGTGGCAGGGCTGCAGCTCGCCGTCCTCCTTACAGACGGCACAGTGCTCGTCATGCTCCAAGTCCTCCTGTAACAACAGCGGCAGCAGCGTCAGTGTGAGCACAGTCACCGAGGTGAGACGTTAAAGGGACACTTCACTGTTTCTCGCGGTTCATTGAGAGGATAAAGCTGTGAGAGCACAGCAGCAGTGGAGTTATGTTTTAATGGATTTTACATTTTTAAAGTTTTGTGACATTCTTTTCACATTTGTCCGAATCTACAAATGAGACTAAACTACATCATGTTTTAACCCCTCAGATGGTTCAGACACGTGTAACAGAGGCGTGACATCATCAGTCATGTGACCTACCTTCCAGCAGAAATCCTCAGTGTCTAGCATGTGAATGGAAGCAGAGCAGAGGTTAGTGGCAGCACACACACACACACACACACACACACACAGTGAGAGGTGAACCAGTCGGGATGTGGTTAGCTTAGCTTAGCATACAGACTGGAAGCAGAGGGAAAATGCTAGCCTGGCTCTGTGAACAGCTCTAAATCTCACTGATCAACATTCAAAATGTTTCTGTCAGAATAATCAGGACTGTGTGAACATGAAGATGTTTTTGATGTGAAGAGTTGTCTTAAGATTTGTGATAAGATGATTTTATAAACAGAAGAATTTAAAAACAGCTCAACTTTATCAGAAATCTGTCAGTGGTTCATCTTTCCCTAAAACTCTGAACTGTTCCTTTTAATAGAGTTTGACCTGATGAGCAGATTCAACAACACCAGGCGGGAAAACCTTCATGAACTGAACTGGAGGAGCAGGAACAGTTCAGATCAGCTGGAAGGTTTGTGTCATGTTGGTCTGTGTCATGTTGGTCTGTGTCATGTTGGTCTGTGTCATGTTGGTCTGTGTCGTATTGGTTTGTGTGGTGTTGGTCTGTGTCATGTTGGTCCGTGTGGTGTTGGTCCGTGTCGTATTGGTTTGTGTGGTGTTGGTCCGTGTGGTGTTGGTCCGTGTGGTGTTGGTCCGTGTGGTGTTGGTCCGTGTCGTTGGTCCGTGTGGTGTTGGTCCGTGTGGTGTTGGTCCGTGTCGTTGGTCCGTGTGGTGTTGGTCCGTGTCGTGTTGGTCCGTGTGGTGTTGGTCCGTGTGTCGTTGGTCCGTGTGTCGTTGGTCCGTGTGTCGTTGGTCCGTGTGTCGTTGGTCCGTGTGGTGTTGGTCCGTGTCGTGTTGGTCCGTGTGGTGTTGGTCCGTGTGGTGTTGGTCCGTGTCGTGTTGGTCCGTGTCGTGTTGGTCCGTGTGGTGTTGGTCCGTGTGGTGTTGGTCCGTGTGGTGTTGGTCCGTGTGGTGTTGGTCCGTGTGGTGTTGGTCCGTGTGGTGTTGGTCCGTGTCGTGCTGGTCCGTGTCGTGTTGGTCCGTGTGGTGTTGGTCCGTGTGGTGCTGCGGTGTTTTACCTCGTGCTGACAGGAAGAGCGAGCTGTTCAGGTAATGTGACGCCAGACGTTTACGCTGCAAACAAACAGAGAACAGTGTGTTTACAGGCTGAGCGTAGAGACGTGTTACTGCAGCTGCAGTCGCTTTAAACCCTCAGAGAAGTCAAAGTGAGTCGCGTCGTGTAATTAATAGGAAACTTATTTAAACTGGTAAACTGCTGGATCTGTGATCAGACATGTAGACGTCTCAACTGGATCAAGTTCTGAGTTGAGTGTTTTCTGACCTCGGGTTCGAACAGGCCGCTGTAGGCCGGGTTAGCTGTGCTTCGTCTCTTCCTCTCCTGCCTCTTCGTCTGGATTTCTGTTCAGAGAGAAAACAGCTTCAGGTTACAGACAAACATTTCACTGCTCTGATGTTTAACATCAGTTTTCTTTTGAACTCACCTTCCAGATGTTCTGTGGTGACGAGGCCGAGGGCAACCATGAAGGCAATTTTCTGTCAGAGACGAGAAGACGTTAAAGAGGAGGAGTAAGAGGAAGGGTGAGGAGTGAGAGGAAGGGTGAGGAGGGGGGAGAAGGGGTGAGGAGTGAGAGGAGGGGTGAGGAGGGGGAGAAGGGGTGAGGAGTAGGTTGGAGTAAGAGAGGAACGGGAAGGAGGAGGATCTGATGTTCTCACCTCGGGGTCCTCGTCTTTCTTCTGGGAGGGGGACTTGGGGGCTGGTGGGGCCTCCTGAGACGGGAGGTCAGCCTGGGCCCCCGGGGACCCGTCGGTGCTGCTGGGGGCCTGAGGCTGGATTATTATCACCTGTCACACAGAGAGGAAGTCAGAATACAGCTGATCAGCTTCATGCTGGATTAACTCCAGATGTGTTTTGTGTCGTACTGAATCTTCTAATCTGATTTCTGAACACAAACTTGTTACAGGATTAATAATCTGTTAATCTGATCTCAGTGTGGGCGGAGACACCAGCCTTGTTATCAGCGCTGAAGAGCAGTGGCTGCACCTTAACAGCCTCGCTGACGGCGGACACCCCGTTCCCGGTGGCTGGCGAAGCGGCGATGATGGCGTACGCCACGCCGGGACCCGCGGAGGCAGGGCCAGAGTCGGGGCCTCCCGACGGGCCGTGGAGCGGGGCGGAGGGCGGCGAGGCGTCGCTCTGGCCGTTGGGCTGGTGGTCGGGGCTGAAGGTGCTGTTGGCGGTGGGCAGGGTGGGGCCCTGGCTCTTGGGACTGACCACAGCTGTGGCCCTCTGCAGGCTGAGAGGCTGCAGCTCCTGACACGGACTGTGAGGGAGGCTGTCGGGGATCTGGGTCTTTGGCCTGACCTGAAGGAGACGAGGAGGAAACACCTGTCAGAACTTCAGTCACTTCCTGTCACCACCTTCATCCTGACACGTCGTTCTACAATATTCTGGTACTTTTTATAAGAAAAACAGATTCACAGCTCAATTACAGACAAAGAAATAAAGTTCTTCATTTTGAAGTCCATTAAAACTGAAGTCAGCTGGACAGTTTATGTTTCAGAGCCAATCAGAGGACAGAGGATCCCTGCCTGTCATGAGATCAGTCTGAGGGTCTGATGTGGTTTGTGCTGCCACCTGCTGGACGTCTGCAGACACAAACAACAACTCTAAAGTCCTGATGAGACTTAACACAAGTGACGGAGCGGAGCTGAGCCTCAGATGTCCCTCAACAGCCACCGTACTGACTGGTTTGGGGAACAACATGAACTTTCCTCTGGCGCCACCTGCAGGACAAAGTGTCCACGTCAGCAGCAGCCGGAGAGGAACGTCCCAGCCTCACAGGAAGTGTCTTCATTCATCAATCAGTTGTTTGGTCAATAACATGTTGATCAGTGTTTCGTCTCGTTTTATTTACATTTAAGAAGCTGGAATCAGAGTTTTAACTCTTTTTTTTTTTACCCCAAAAATGATTAACATTGATTTTCCAAACAGTCAAAATGTAGCTGAGTCATCAGTAATATCATAAAAATATCTTCATCTTATTGATCACTCAGATTTTATTTAGTAAGTTAAAGTTTAAACCGAGCTGATGAATGAAGACCTGATGTGAGTATTGATTTATTATCTGTGTGTATTTGTCTGTGTTATATGATATTTTTGTTAATATTATTTTTTGGACTTCCTGTTTTGTTTTGTTTTTTATTATTATTTCCCCGGGGAACCTTTTTGTACTATAATCATTATTGTCACAATAAATATAATTATAATGAACGATGTTCTGTTTTATTAAAAAACGTCACGTTGATTTTCAGAATTATTGGCGATTGATTTAATCGTTGACAACTAATCGATCAATCGTTGCAGTTTAGCATCTTAATACATTTCTACAGTATGATTATTGCTGAAGGTGGAGAACAGTAAAGACATTTAATGTCTTAATTTACATGATTAAAAGTTAATGAGTTAATATTTTCCTTCTTCCTACAAACCTGCCAACATCTTTCACTGATCAACAACAATTTAATTTAGTTTAGTCCACAACTCAAAGATATTAAAAAATATAGTTTTCATGTATGAAACAGTGAAAACAAAATGTCTGTGTGGATCCAGTGAAAGAAAATTTCATTTTTCAGTGTTTGTTTCTGTAATTGTAAAAATTGACCACTAGAGGCTGAAGTGCAGACTCCTGGTGTCCTGAAGGAGATGGAAAGCATCGACGATCCTCCAGGAAGTTTCATTTCTCTCTGCACTCTCAACACAAGATGCATCTCCGACGAGTTAGCAGGTCGTGAAACACGGCTGGAGTCTTTATTCTGGAGATGAATGTGTCATACTGCTGCTAATCTGCTGTTAGTGTCCCAGGTGCATATCTGGCACAGAAAACAGCTGTATGTGTCTGAGATGGAGGCTTCAGGTCCACACAGAACATTTTACGAGGGTTTTTTTTTGCAGTTTTATTCACTAATTATTTATTTTCACAAGACATTTTTTTCATTCGGTTCCAGAGTTTTTTTTTTCACAAGAAATATTTTTTTCTCCACAAAATACGTTTTTTCACTCAGTTCAACACATTAAAATATTTTTTTAGAGCTTTTAGAAAAATGGGTCACCAGAACTTGCCCCTCAGGACTTCCATATTTTTCTCATTTTTATTCTATATTTTAATATCACGTATTTTTTGGACCCTAATCCGATAAATGTTTCCGCTTCGGAGGTTTTTGTGGTTTTGTTTGGTTAACGTTACTGTATTATTATTATTGATATTATTATTATGATTGATGATGTTTTGTCTGTTTATGTTGTTTCTGTCGTTTCTTATAAAAAGACTCAAACTGATCAGTCGATTATAAAACGAATTGAATCCCAATAAGATTTCTACGTTATGATGATGAGCTGAAAGTGGAGAACGTTCATTAAATACCTTCTAATTTAATGAATGATTGAAATACATTTTTAACTCAGAACTATTTGGACTCAACTGATAATTTTTTCTGCTTATTTTTGTTTTGTTTGTTTGTTTGGTTAACCTTATGGTACAACTACTATTATCATTATAATCATTATCATGGACGATGACGTCCTGCTCTGTATTTGTTTTTTAAATACTCAGAACAGGTAAATTGATTATTGAAATCGTCGTCAACGATAATTGAAGTAATCCCTGGTGATTGATGGATGGATGTTCGCAGCTCTCAGTCACAGACTGCTGCTGTGTGATTGGCTGACTCCTGGATGTAAACAGGTCGGTGTGGTGATGTCACCTGAGGTAGCACAGTGGCTGCTTGTCCTGCCAGCCGGTGCAGGGAGCTGACTTGAGGTACCTTGATGGGCACAGCAGTGAGAGTTCCCAGCATCTGAAACACACATGAACGCAACACTTAGACCAGGACTCACTCACACACAACATGTGTACTGATGTTCATTACTTTATCATTGTGTACTGACAGGAAGTCACATGATGCAGCTCACACTCCTTTTATCACCAGTCAAACTGCTTATTCATTAACAGATTAACTGTTGTGTTTCTAAAACTTCTCATCAGTTTTCTTTTTTTCCCATTCTCTTTGATTTCTTTTGGTTTTACATGTTTGAAATATATATTAAAATAAAAAAATATATAAAAATATATTAAATCAACCAACAGAAGTTCTTCAGCTGTGACCGACAGTCACAAACACACAGATCGTTTCTCTACATGAGCCGACGAAAACCAGCAAATCCTTGAAAAATAACTTCCCTCATTAAAAGGTGACACAATACATTTATTTTCTGTTGATTGAGAAATTGATTGATGTGGACCACCTTAAAGGACCGCCGGCTCAGCTGACGTCCTCTGAAGAAGAATAATGAAACGCTGTTTCAACTGATCCAACCACTGAACTATTAACCACAACATCACCAGACTCCATTATCAAATCGTCTGACTTTAAGAGTTGTTGAGTTGGAGAAACTTTATAAACTTTCTCTGACTAATTCTTCATTATTTGTTCCTTCTTGTAAATTCAGCAGATGTTCTATATGAACTTCTTTCTGTCTGAGTGAAAACATGGTGTCTGTTGTCTCAGTGTTGTTCGTGTTTCAAACTCAATCCAGTGACTTATTTTCTTAATTTCAGTGCTGAAAGACGGTGACAGTGATTCTTAAAAACTGCCGCGACAGTCGAATGAAAGCAGAAACAGTTTCCCTCTCAGCGGCTGGACTGTAATGAGAACCTCCACCTTTTCATTAAATCACAGTCAGCTGCTTCACACACAGGAAACCTGAGCTGTAATTCACCTGCACCTCGCTCTGCTCTCATTAGACTTCAGCTTAATTAAAGCTGCCGTCTCTTCCAGAGTTTAAACGTCTCGTTAGTCACAGAGCGTCTCCGTTCTGTCCCGTCTCTCTGACTAACGAGGATGTTTCTGTTTCTACACGCTGAGGTTCAGGCTGTGGATCAGCTCACATTCACTGCAGCTTCACTCAAGGTCAAACCGGCGCCGACGTCAACGGCTGACCAACACGTAAACTACGGTGGAGGGTAGAGGACAAACGACAGCATGAAAATACTCACTTCCACATCTGACACTGATTGTTAAAGTTGTGTTTTCCTGTGTATTGTTTGTGTTCTGGCACCTGATTGGCTGCCGGGATGGTTTTCTCAGTGACTGCATTTCTTTCTCGTCTCGTATGGATGCTCTCAGAAGTCAAATCAAAATGTGCCTCAACTCGTCTGAACATTAAACCGTTTTCAACCTAAACTGCTGCGTCGAGTCACTTCCTGTCTCTGTGAGTCGGTCCGTCCACAAATACTTCCCCAACCTTTAGCGGAACCGTTTTCGCCTGAAGAGGCTGAAATTTGGCGTGGAAACGATAAAAGATACCGATAATTATCTCCATATTATTTTCTTTGACAGAATCTTAACAAATGCTGATAAAAGTTTGATATAATTACTTTAAACATTTGTCTAATAATTGTTTGAGTCATCTTCAGTTACATAATGTTTCTGTTAGTTTAATTCTGTTGAGAATAAAAAAGACTGAAAACAGGATTTTATGCATATTTTCATGTTGAAAAGTTTAAACTGTTTGCAGGAGCAAAAATCCTTTAAACAAGAAATAATGATGTATTTCTTCTCCCTCATCTCCTGCTGTGCGTCTCTCTACACACTTTGTTTTAAGTGTTTAAAGTAAAAATAACACAAAGTTGAGATGAGTTAAAACATAAATCAGACCCAGAGGTTAAAAACAGCTGCTGTTCTCAAATCTTTAATAACCTCTGAACCTGTGATCCTCTCCACAGCTTTACAATCTCACGTGAAGTGAACTTGTTCAGGTTGTTCAGTGGCGTCACACACTCGTCTTGTTTGGGCATTCAGGGGCGCCGTAGTGAACCTGATGACATCATCACGTTCTGCAGCAGTTATTCATCAAGAAAACCCAAAACCCATTTGTGTTTACTGTCTGAACTGTTTTAGACACATTAACATGGTCAGTAAATGAAATCACTGAAAAACACAGAGGATAATATTATAACATCCAAGTTCATCTTTTTAATTAAAACAACTACATTTCCTGAGTTCACATCAAAGAAACTACAAATCCTGACTCTAAACATTCTGGTGAAGTCCTCCACGCTCAGACAAAATAAATGATTCAGACTGAAACTTCAGCTCCTCCTGAATCAAACGATGGACGACAGCTGATGTTAATAAACCAGGACAGACAGAAGCCTAAAAACTGCTCCATGTGCTTTAAGGGTTAAATCAGGAGGCTGTGTAGATAAATGTTGTCACTGTAAACGCTTTAAATAAAGTTCATTTGAACGAGGCCACGGTTGAAAAATGGCAACCCCGTCAAACTGAAGTGAAGCTGGACGTTAAATGAAGCGTCTCTCCTGTCAGCGGCTCACAGATCAGAAGAAAGGGAGAAAGTTTCCTCCTCCTCCCCCTCTGGAGCTCAGCGGCCTCCCTCCTTTCTTCTTCTGTGAAAATCCCTTCGTTCCGTCGTATTGTGCCGCAGCTCGGCGAGGAGGAGGAGGGGGGAGGAGGCCGAGGCCTGTTCCCATGGCAACTGCAGAGATGAAAATTCTTGCAGTGCGAGGGCTTTCATTTTCCTAATTGCTTCCTCTTTTCTCCAAACCTAAGCACCTTCTCTTCAGGGGGCCTCGTCCTCCTCCTCCTCCTCTCCAGTGTGAGCAGTGAACACAACCTCGGACCAGTGATTTCCTCTTTTTTTAGTTAAAAAAAAATGCTCAAAATATTAAAGTCAGTAGCGTCGGTGAGACAGACGACAGCTCTGCAGCAAACACTGACAATCTTCCTCCCCCAAGTCTCACAAACTGCTGAGATCAACCAGGCGGGGGAGGAGGGGGGAGGAGGGGGGAGGCTTCGCTTTGTCCTCTGAAGATGTGAATGTAAACACTGTGGGAGTGGAAGAGTTTCCCTCTGCGTCCAGGCTTTGTGCTAAGCTAAAGCTAAACACTTGATCCTGTATCCTGGGTGGCAGCGTAAGGCGAAGATGGACGAACAGGTGAATTTAATCCACCTCAGAAGAAATGTGATAAAACATCAGATGTCTCCATACAGAAAACAAGAAACAGGAAGTTTCAGGAAGAAGGTTTCAGGACAGTTCTTCCTCACACAGAGACTCAAGAGACTAAAGAGCCTCTCAGCAGAGTCCATCCTCGGATCAAGACCAGACCTGGGACACACGTTTGGTCGAGCACCACTTAGATTCAGTCTGATCGGGTGGTGACATGAGGTGACCCACTCAGACTTCCTATCAGACGTCTGCTCTGGATCAGACCGGCTCTGACCGTCCTCAGCTGCCTTCCGGTCGATCTTGGTAGCTTTTCTACCGCTCAGTTTCAGAGTTTGAACCCCTGAACTCTTGTAACTTCTCAGTCTTCTGGACACACAACAGGAGGATTCCCTAAATTGTTGATTTGTTCCTTTAATAAACGAGGCGCTCTGTGATTTCCGGAGGAAGGACAGAGAAGCGAATGTGTCAGACGGCTAAAAATAACTTTCGAAACCAGATTCACAGAGTGACAATAAGCCGAGGAAACGGCAGCGTTAGAGATACGAATTCATCATCACATCAAAGTCAATCACTGAGCAGAAGTCTGAATGTTCTGAGCATCTGATCCCACACGTTTCAGAAAACAGTATTCTCAGAGAAGATGTCAGTCGACTTTGTGAGAGGATAAAAGGAAGTCAAGGTGGTGACAGAGAGAGGGAGGAGACGGAGGGATTATAGAGGAAAGTGGATATGAACTCGTCAGCTGAAGGTTCTGAGGCTCTCAGTTTGCCATCATTTGTCCTGTCATCACAGCAGCAGGAGGACGAGGACGAGGAGGAGGAGGAGGTGGAGGAAGTGCACACGCAGCAGTCGAGGACAAAACACAGCGACATGTTTCATCTTTTTCTCTGCGACTTCTCCGTCGTCTGAAACGTGAAGTCAGCAGCAGAGTCGACATGAAGGCAGCTCAGATTCAAGTTCATCAGAGTTCATGTTTCTATTCTGGATCACTTCACGTTTCCTGCTGTTTCACAGGAATGTACTGATCCGTTTTGTCCAGCAGGTGGCACGATTTCTCAGTTCTCTTTCAGAAAAACAAAAAAAGTCCAACTGAGGAGAACGAAGATAAATCACAAACAAAACAACATATTTCATCAGGTGTCCTGTTACAGCCCACTGAAGCCAGATGTTAGGAGGTGTGAGTGGGTTTTTATATGGAGGACTGAAACTGCCAAAATTAAAGATTAAATAAATAAATAAATAAACAAACAAATGTCGCACTAAATGCCGTCAAATGCACCAAAATCAATTCATTAAAAAACAGAAGGCTATTAATTTATGAAATGTAACATCATTTTACAAATTTATGTTTTGATTTATCTTTTTTATTAATTCACGTATTTATTTACTTTCTTTACTTTACCATTTTATTTTATAATCTTTTAATTTAAGTACTGAAGAAATTTATACAGATGTAAATAAGTAAATACCTTCATTTCAAAATGAATAAATTAAATGGGAAAATAAATTTTAAAAAATAGGGAGAATTATTACAAAAGTAAATAAATACAGACGCCTTTTTGGTGCATTTATATTATTTGCGTCAATTTTTTTTTACTCTTACTTTTTTCTTCGTACATTAAGAATTTCAGCCGTTTCAGTCTTCTGTAGATTTTATACACTTATTTATGTATTTATTTACATTTGTATTAATTCCCATTTATTTATTTTTCCTTTGTTTTACCATTTGATTAATTTATTTTTTTTTTGTATTTATTCATTATCTTACGATATACAAAAAGGAAACAGATACAATTACGTAAATAACCAAATTTAAGTTTTAAGTTTTTTAAAGTAAATAAAATAATAATAAAAAAAGGTAGAGGAATTAACACAAAGGTAAATAACAACAGAGGCAAAAAAGAACAAAAATACAAACAATGTCACATTTTATAAATTAAATAATGACTACATTAATTTTAACATATTTATGAAGCCATTTCTTTTTTTCTATTTTTATTTTGGCAGTTTGAGTTCTCCATAGCTTAATGCACTTATTTATTTATTCATTTATTTACCATTGCAATTCTCCACCTATTTATTTATTACATTAATTAAGTATTTATTTAAGTATTATAATTATAATACAAGTAATAATAACACATAATTATTATTACTGGTGTTGATCATTTTTGGTGCATTTAATGGCATATAACTTATTTATATAACTTATTTATAGAGCCTTGTTTTCTTTTCTCTCTCTTGATGTCAGCAGTTTCAGTCCTCCATAGATTTGTGCAGAAAATAAGCGACTCAACAACTCAGCAGTGAAAACTCGTCGTCTTCAAACAGAAGTAATGTTGAGACTTCAGATGTTCTCCTGTTTTAAACACGTCACACGTCGGATTACAGACATGAACTGAGCAGACGTCACCGTGAAGCTGTTGTTCCTGCAGCTGCCAGCAGAGGGTGCTGTCTGAAGCCCCGTCAGCTCGGTCATCTCCACCATGAAGAAGCTTTTCATTTCATTCATGCTCTGAGCTGTGAGAGATGAACTGTGCAGGATAATGAGGTGCTGCTGTGAGGAGACTCTGCTGAGTGTAAACAGTTCAGTTTGAATCCTCTGACTTCTTTTATTCAGTGTTTCACAATCAGACCTGATCCTCTTCACACAGCGTGGGTTTGAAACCAACCTCCAAGCATCCACATTAGAAAGAGGCGAAGAGCCGCTGCATCAGTCAACTTATCCACCTCTGACACGTCTTTCATCGCTGACTCTCTAAATATTGATGCTGAAAATTCATCTTTTACATTCACAGCTGCAGAGTGGCATGTTTTTATATTTTCATTCTCGTTAACTCTGATGATTATCTTCCTGGAGTCATCGAGTCGTTGTCAGAAATGGTGAAAAATGTTGATCTCAAATAACTTGTTTGGACCCAAAGATGTTCAGTTCCAGAGGAAATATTCACTGCAACAAGCTGCCGTCAGAGAAGTTCCTCTTCCTTTTCTTAGATAACTGCTCCAACCTGAACCTCTTCTCCTTCCGATGGAACTTCCTTACTGGAACATTATAAAAGGACCCTAACAGAACCCGTTCACTGTGAAGAACCCATAAAACCTCCTCTCCAGGACCACCAAAATTATTTTCATGACTTTTGTTCTACAATGCTCAAAACATCCAGAAGGACCTCCAGAACCTCCTCAAGGACAAAAAGAACCTCCCCAAGAATCCCTAACACCCTCATATGGACTCCTAGATTCCTACAAATAGAACCTTGAGTCCTCAAAGACCTGTAGAACCTCCTCGAGGAATCCTGGAAAACACTGAAACATGATGGCTGAAGCATCCAGACAATCCAGGGATTCATCAAGAACAACTACAGTTCTCTCCAGCTTCCTTCCAGAAACTCAAGAACATTGTCCACAAGCCCAAGAAACCTGGAACTTTCCCTGCGAGCACTGGAACTTGACTCTTGAAAGTTCACCAAAAACACAAAGTACCTCAAGACCAGAACTTTCTCCAGGTTCTCATACATCCTCCATAATCAATAGAACCTGTTGAGTGTAACGAACCTATAGAACATCCTCCTGAGGACCACTGAAATCATTTTCATGACCTGAAACATCTAGAAGGATGTTCAGAACTTCCTCAATGACAAAATAACTTCCTCCTCCTCCTCCTCGATTATCCTCAAAGACATTTGAACGTTCTCCAGGACCTGTAAAACTTTCTCCATCACCTTGAGAACCTACACAGGACAAGGAAAAATAAGCTTCCTGATTTTGTTAGATGCTGACCCCTAAATATCCTGGAAGTACTCTAGAACCAGAACTAGAGCCGAGTCCATGTGTACAGTGTTTTCTCTTCCTGTCAGAGCAGCAGATACAAGAACTCATAATTCATCTTCATGTTTTATTTCACTGTTCGTTGTTCACAGCTCTGAGAGGGAACGAAAAGACCATCTACCTTCCCCCGGCGTCGACGAGACTTGGAGGCGGATGTCGGAGATGACCTTGGCTGCTGTTTAAAGAGGATAAAGATGTGTTTGGAAGGCGGTGGTGAGATGGAGAGCCATGAAAGAGGCAGGATCAGCGTTAAAGCAGCACCCTGCCTCCTCCTCGCTTCTTTGTTCCTCTGCTTAAAGGCGCTAAACAGAACCGAACCTCCAATCAGTGGACAGGATTTTAACAACAGACATCTCATCTACCTCAAGGTGCTCAGTTATTAATCTCCAGCTCAGGATATCACCGTGAGTGTTTCAGGAAGACTTCTGCTTATTTGTTTCAGTTTATTTTATATCATAACCTTCATATTTCCATCTTTGACAGTGTGAGTATTGTTTTATTGTTTAGGGAGACGTCATGACTAAATCCTCGTTAGGCCTTTTTGTTGATCACGTGCGTAAGAAACAGGATGTTGTGAGCAGCTGTTGATTTTTTTAAATAATTAACTTCAAGGAACTTGAACTTAACTTTTATTTTATGGATAATTTCCATTTTTCGTAAAAAGAAAAGTTATTTCAGGAAGTGCTCTTTATAAACTTGATTTTCTTCAAATTAAATATTTAATGCAAAAAGATAAACACCTCACTCACTTTGAGTTATGGATCAACTTTCAACCAAACTCCATTGAAATTTGTTACATTTTTGGGGAAATTTCTGTTAACAAATCCTCTGAAAGCTGTAAAAAGTATCCAACAGTCATACTCGAGTAAAAGTAAAGATATGGTGTATTGTGCTACTCCGGCTCTGACACAGCATGTAATCTATAAAGTAACTAGTAACAAAATTTACCAAATAAATGTAGTTGAGTAAAAAGTACAATATTTGTAAAAGTGTAAAGTAGCAGAAAATGGAAATACTCAAGAAACTACCTCAAAATTGTACTTAAGACCAGTACCTGAGTAAATGTACTAAGTTACATTTTATCACTGGAAACCTTTTAGCAGATATTAAAAAAGACAAATATAATAAAGAAAAGTTGAGATAAAGTGTGAATGTGTAGAGCCAGCAGCTGTGTGTGTGTGTGTGTGTGTGTGTGTGTGTGTGTGTGTGTGTGTGTGTGTGTGTGTGTGTGTGTGTGTGTGTGTGTCCTCTCTGAAACAATGCAGCTATAATGTGTGCACTCATGCAGAGCAGCAATCCCATTACACCTCATTATTGATCTCCAAATTAGTGGCCAGGTGGTCTGAGGGACCTGCTCCCCCTCCACCCCTCCTCCCCCTCCTCCCCCTCCTCCCCTCAGTCCACACCTCTGATTGGCTGAGCCTTTATGACTCTCGATTGATGGAGGGGAGAAAAGCGTGGAGGCCTGCGAGGGGTTTTTCTTTTTACAGCAGGCAGCTGTGTGAAGAACACCGTCGGCCATAAAGAGCCCGGAGACAATCCTGCTGCCGCCTGACCCCATCACCTCCACCGCCACCTCCACCGCCACCGCCGGCAGGAGGGTGGAGGAGCAGAGGGAGGAGGGAGGAGGAGCAGAGGGAGGAGGGAGGAGTGACACGGTGATGAAACGCGGCAGCGTTATCGCAGCAAACGTCTGCGTTTGTGTCGGAGCCTCAGACCTGTTCTGCATCCCAACCAGGGACGAGACGAGGAATCAGCCAATCAGAGAGCTCCGAGGGGCGGCTGGCTCCTCCCTGAACCTCAACAACCATTTAAATACACAAATACTGTCAGAGTACTCTCCTCCACTACTACTACTAATACTACTACTGCATACTGTGTATACTACATACACTGCACACACACTATATACTGTATTGTGTATATTGTACTGTATATTAATCCTACCAATGTATTTATACTTTATATCAACATGGCTGCCAGAGATGATACTACTACTACTACTACTACAGATACAGATACTACTACTACAGATACAGATACTACTACTACAGATACTACTACAGATACAGATACTACTACTACAGATACTACTACTACTACAGATACTACTACAGATACTACTACAGATACTACTACAGATACTGTCTGGTTCTCTCCTCCTCTGCGACAGTAAACTGAGTCTCTGTGAAACAGCAGAACTTCTGAGGACGTCCATGATCAACATGTTTTTCTGACATATTACAGACTAAACTAATCGATTCATTGAGAAAATAACTGACAGGTTTTTCTTGCACGTGTAACTGAAGGAGTATTGATCGAGCCCTGTTGCTACCTGCTGCTCATTGTGACGGACTGTGAAGATGTTTTGGTTGAAACCTCTCGGTCACGCTCACAGTAGAACTAATAAAGAGAGATCAAGCGCCGTCTCTTCATGGAGGTTTTAAAGTTCACGAGTCTCTGCTGAGGATCTGTCTGGAGGTGTCATGCTGACAGACATGTTCCATCTTCTTTAAGACATGTTGATGGACGGACAGACAGAGGAATCATAAAGCCGGAGCCCGAGGGCCCCGCGGCTCGGCCCTCCTCCCTCTATGGGGCCGTGCAATTACAGTAATAGTGTGGAGGCTGCCAGTGTGGAGCGTGAAGCTCTGATCCCCGGCTGTGTGCTGATGGAAGTGATGGTGCTGAATACAGAGCGTGGAGGAGACTGTGGCCTGAATCCTAACAGACACTCAGAGGAGACGGACTGAAAATACAGCAGCAACCTGCTCCTCTGTTACAATACACAGCAATACACAGCAATACACAGCAATACAGTATGTGTTTCACAGGCCACAGAAAATATACTCCACTACTAGTACTGCTGATACTACTACTGATACTAAAGATACTTCTACTACTGATACTAGTACTGTTTATATTACTGATACTACTACTACAACTATTACAACTACTATTACTATGGATACTACTACTTTTTACAACTCCTGCTACAATAATCAATAGTTACTAGTGTGACCTCTCCAGTACTACAAACACTATGTCACTACAAGTATTCCTCCTATGACTATGTTTAATATTACTGCAAGTTTTTTTACTATTACTGCCGCAGACAGCTACTACAGACTTGTGTTTTTTTTTATAAATAGCTTAATTGAATCTATAATGGAGAAGGAATGACTAAATTAAACAAATGTACGGCCCCTGAATCATGTAGAAGCTTGTGTATCTAGAGGCGTATTGGATCCAATCAAACAACAGCACAACATGTGTTTCACATGTCAAAGAAAGTCCAGATTTATGCTCTCAGGCAAATAAGGTTTTTACAGTTGACACCTGGAATCAAACACGCTTCACTCAACTATATCAAACCATTTCAAACCGAAGAAGAAAGGTACAGGAGCATGAAGAAGACACCAGGAGGTCTGGTCTGAAAGCTTGTTCATCAGAGAAACTGCACTGAACTTTATCGTCCTGCAGTGCTCTCACTGGCCCCGCCCCCCACACAGGTGTTCCAGGTGTTGTGATGTCAGAGGTTTTTACCTGAGAGGGAGGCAGCTCTCCAGCTCTCCTGCTGCTGAACAGGTGGACTCCGGCCGCCGCCGCCCTGCCGCCCGTCTGGAGGTTGATGGGGGACGTCTGCAGCGGCTCCGAGCTCGCCGCCTTCTGTCCGTTAATATGTGCCGTCACCATGGAAACGGGAGCCTTGGCCGGCACCACGGAGATGGCGATGCCCTGGCTGGGAGGCTTGATGAGAGACAGCGGCTTCGTCGTCCCTACAGGACAACTTCTGACTGCCAGCTTCTGCACGGAGACATAGAGAGACGTGTTGACAGTATTTGTACACAGAGCACACTTCACTGCTGTAAAAGGACTAAAGGACTACAATACCCATCAGTCATCACTCCTGTCTGTTCACAGGAAATAATAAAGTTTGTTTTGAAGCAAAGAAAAAACAACTGATGAACTGAAACCAACGATCAATGAATGAAAAGAGAGAAAGACGAAGACGAGGTTAACTACTCCTGATATTATTACTACCAACAGTACTTCTACTACTGATACTACTACTACTACTACTGTACATTACTACAACCAATACTACAGTATACTACTACAACTAATACTACTACAACTAATACTACAGTATACTACTCCTGATACTACTACTACAACTAATACTAAAGTATATTACTCCTAATACTTCCACTATTGATTCTACAACCACTACTAATAATTCTCTTACTGATATTACAGCTAATACTACTGAAACCACTACTACTACCACTACTACTACTACTACTACTACTACTACTGATACTGCTGCTGCAGATACAGCAACTACTACTATTACTTCAGATGATATTCCTATTACGACTACTTCTGATACTACTGCTCATACCACTGGTCCTGCGGATACTACTGCTGATACTACTGAAGTTACTACTGTTAATACCACTAATACTTCTTACTATTTCTACTTTAAAAACAGACTAATTAGATGAGTCCTGCCTTTATGAACATGAACATGTGTCAACTGAAACCACAGCTGATGTCACTGTTTCTTGTGTCAACGCTGCAGTAAGAGAAGCAGCTCTGCTGTCTGTGATGTGATGTGAAACACAATCAGACACACTGCTGCTGCTCCACTTGTCCTACAGTCCTCCCCACCAGACCGGCCTCATCATCATCATCATCATCACACACACACACACACACACACACACAGTCAGACCCCTCCCCCACCAAGCCATCCTCCTCCTCAGCCTGGAAAAGAAAAATACATCTTCCAAAGCAGAGATAAGTACATCTCGCTTTCCCCTCCGCTTCACCCTGGCACTACTGAAAAGAAGAGGCTCTCTAAATATTTTATATTCCATCCCACTGCCCCTTCTCATCCCGCTGCTGCCTTTTTCATGCTCTTCTGCGGACTACACTGGGTCTGTGGGTGAGGGGAGGGGGAGGGATTTCTTTTTCTCTGGCAGAAGCAGACAGTTTGTGCATCCGCTGAAGAAGAAAATAAAGGATTTGTGTTGTGTGCAGGCGACGTGGCTCAGTTAGAGTGTTTTCAGACCTCAGTGTCCCTCCTGGCTGCAGATATTATCTTTAAATGCATCAGCAAAGAGTCGCTTTGATAAACAACATCAAATGTGGAGGAAAAAGTAGAGTTTAAATATGATTCTCATCACAAAAAGTTTCACAATCTCGATACGATTCATCCAAACGAGCTGAATTTATTTTTCCTGAGAGGAAACAGCCTCACAACCGGAGCTCCCCGTTATCCACCCAGAGTGCTGAGAGGGGGTGAGGGGGTTTACACACTCATTTAGAGACACTGCATTACCAACAAGGAAGTCCTCCTTAAAACACAAGCTGGAGACTGCAGCTTTAAGGTGGACTGGAGGTGTTTGTAGAGGAGGTGGAGTTCATTCAGGAGCCACAGTTTTCTTCTCTAAGGACAGTTTCAGTCATGTTCCTATCTACAGGTTCCTGTTCCTCAATTCATCACGGCTAACATGATAAGTTCATGTCAGTTTACTGAACGCAGTTTATAAAGGATGAGGTTGTCTTGAATAACAGCGTGCTCTTATTCTGAAATAAAGGCAACACAAGTAAAGAGATTAAATCATTTGACTAAAGTATAATTCAACTCTTCTCACCTTCCTGAACGTATTCCAACTATGACTTGATGCTCTGAATCAAAAGATTACATTTATCAATATGATTTTAAAATGTTTTTACAATCCCAGAACTAGTAACACTTTATGTACACCAATGTGTACTTGTTTTATAAAACAGCTGCCAGGAGTAGCTGCCAACACTTAGGGAGTCTGGGGACTTTCTCCACGGGGACAAAGAAGTCGCCATGTTTAGACACATTTGACAAGTTTAGTGTCAATAAAATGTTTCTTCTTTCGATGCTGCCACAAACTGTCACTTTTTACAAGGAAACAAACAACTTCATGTTTTGATTTAATGCTGAATTTACAAGAAGGAGACAATGATTTAGAAAATTTGTGGTGAAGATCTGATATTGTGACAAACTCTATAACTACTGCTGACTTCCTGTTAGTGCTCTCAGCAACAAGCCCATTGGTTCTTACTGAAGGTCTTTAAAAATGCCTCAAATATAAAGTTTCAAGTAATTTCCTGAAACAGCTGCTCACTGTAGTTTGTATTAAACATACAGGAAGAAATAGTGCGTTTGTTGGGGACTATTTTCAGCAGTGGATTAATTCACGTGGCGTTCTTGTAAAGATAAAGAAAAAGTCCAAATAAAGTGACAACAGCAGTCGGTTTTTGGTTTCCAAAGCAACTATTGGCTGATGTATCACCATCATCAGCCATCATACGACTCTTTAGTCACACATCTGAACCTTACGAAGGATTTCTTCATGTACCCGACTCGGACAGCAGTCCTGCTACATGGTAAATGGTTATATAAGTGTGTCTGTAAACCTGCTGACTGTGTGAGAAGTAAAGTAACCCAGATTCTCTGACAAAAGAAGGGGAAACTCTTTTATAACTGAGCAGACGACTCCACAGTTCAGTATTAAACCCCCTGCATTTATTCCCATGTTGTTATTTATTAATTCCCCTCAACAATGAGCGTGGTGGGCCCCATTGTTTCAGGGGATCAATGTAATCCACAGGCAGCCCGAGCAGCCGCCTGCATCAGGACCCAGGGGCCGCCGCTCGCCATTCAGCATTTGTTCGAGCCGGGGCACCTCTGATTGTCTCAAAGGTCACTCATTTAAAGCCTCTCCAGGCTGGAGAGCTGAGACTCGTCCCTCCTGGAGAGAGCCGAGGAGAAAGTGAATGAAGGGGGAGACACAGAACGAGATGACAGCAGGTACCAGAGAGCGCAGAGAGCTTTTTAAAACCACCTGGAATTAGAATAAAGGAGGATTTACTGAGAAAGACAGAGAGTATGCACCAAGATTCACCAGAGCTGCTCTGAAGCAATTCTTTCCTCAGAAAATTCAAAGAAGTGATGCATGTTACTGCCACAACAAAGCAGAGAAAGGATGAGAAGCTTCAAAACGTCACAGAAAGTCCAAAGAATCTGCTCACACGTCTAATTGAATATCTAGAGCAGGAGGTTCAGGGCACAAACAACCCTCAGCACCGAGGATGGAGATGAAATAAAACAAGGTCTTCAAAGATTTACAGGTTTAAATAAGTCAACAAACACTGAACACAGAGCTCAAAATCCAACCAGTCTCTCTCTGAGGTTTGATTTTGTTGAAGACAGACGTTTGCACAGGAGCTATAGGTTAGAGCTGATAATGATGTCATTAACGGACTTTTACAGGATAATTAATGGACTAATAGATGGATGTTAGTTTAAGGCTGTTATTGCCTACAGTAGTGTGAAAGCGATCCGTTGATTTATATTTTAAAAGAGTCTTAACTTGACTAAATCCTAAAAGGTTTCTGCCTCTTATCCATGCTGAAACCCCTTTAATACATTTGATTAATTAACCATTCATGGAGGTTCAACCCCAAGGAAAAAAAAAAAGCTGCTAATTAATATTGCACCTTAATTGAAAACATAATTTAAAAGGGCAAATTCAGAGGTGTTTTTCATGGTAATCGGGGGGGGGGGGGGGGGGGGGGGGGGGGGTGATTTAAAGCCCTGATTGTCTTCAAAAAACAGAAATTTCTTGGATCTTGATCAAAAGTTATGTATTCATGTCAAAAAATGAATATCGAACAAATGATTTAAATACTATCAGTCTCAGATACTCAGTGTCCGTTTGGAAGCGGTCACAACTGGTCAAACCGGCAGAAAAACAGTGTTATTGTGCAGCTTGTGCAGATTTTTTTTTTTTTTCATCTGAGTGGCTAAAAGAGCCTTTGAGGATCCTGGAAGCCGACAGTAAGTGCTGTTAAATGACCTTCTGGGATTTTCAAAGATAGTCGGGACTCATCTGGAAGAAAAGTGGACAGTAAGGGTCTGTGAATGTAATGGCATGTCTCTGTCCATGTCTTCATGTCAGTCTCATCTGACTCTGGGTAAGATGGCTGACAAGAGTTTTCTACAAAATGTCTGACTGGTATTAACCTGCGTCTGAGTGACCACACCGCTCTACATGCAAATAAACTTCACTGTTACAAACAGACTCCATGTTTCTACACAAAGACAGAAAGAAGTTCATGTAGAACATTTGCTGAATTTACAAGAAGGAACAAATAAGTCAGAATCAGTCAGAGACAGAGTTTCACACAGTTTATAAAGTGTCTCCAACTCAACAACTCACTAAACTGACACATTTGTTAAGGGAGTCTGGGGACAAAGAAGTCGCCTATACTGGTTACTGTTTAGTGTATCTGTAAAATGTGACATGTTTAGATCAATAAAATGTTTCTTCTTTCATAAATTGAGTGTAAATGGTGAAATCAGTGTAAACAGTGTGTTCAAACAGCTGCTAAATGTTGGCAGGTCAGACTTTAGCACTTTAGACACAGAAGCAGACAGGCTGGTGCAGCCATGCTGCCACAAACTGACACTTTTTACAAGGAAACACACAACTTACTGTTTTCATTTAATGCTGAATTTACAAGAAGGAGACAATGATTCAGAATCTGTCGCAGCCATTTCACAAAGTTTGTTGAGTTTCTCCTCATGAAACAACTCTTAAAATCACTGTATTTGTTAAGGGAGTCTGGTGATGTTGTGGTTACTCAAGGTTACGCAGAGGACATCAGTTGAGTATGCGCTCCTTCAATGTGGCCACATGTGCGAACACACTGCTTAAAGAAAGAAACGTCCTCAGTGCATCTTGGGGACATTCACACCTGTACTTAGAGCTGTCCACTTGTGATCGGATCACTTAGGTTTTGATGACATTCGGGCCGGCTGCCAAGCAGTGTGGTCCTCGTCACCTCCAGGCTCACACAAGTGCCTCTGAGGGAGGAGCTGATTGCACATAACGTGCCATTAAAGCCCCTCAGGTCTGGATTTCAGAGCCTCTAATGCACACAGGGTGCTAAAGAAAACACCACGGAGACAAACAGAGTGCCTCTAATTCTGTAACACCGACAGAGGAATCGGTTAAAAGGTGCCTGACAGATAAAAGACTCAGGTCCAGGGGAGCGGTTTTATATATTGTTGAACAGATGTGGAGATTTCTCGTCCGAAATCAATCCACATGAAGCTACAAGGACGGCAAATGACTTTCATTCCAGAGCTTCTCCACTGGTGGATCACACTGACAGACTTCGGGTCGACGGTTCCACCAGATGGGAAACAATCTTAATGACGTTATAAAGGGCAGCGTCTTAACGAGCTCTTTCCTCCATATATCTGAGTTAAATTAGACGCAGGCAGCGGTGGCTTTCATCAGCGTCCGCTCGCTGCTCACCTTTCATCCTCAGATGCTCTAATGACGGCCGGACACCGTGATGATGGGAAATGGGTTTTCTGATGCATGCCCAATTTTCTGCAAATACACGCGTTAACCCGGCTTTGAGAGCTGATGATTCACATCGGCGTATTGTCCGACTCCGAGCTGGTGAACATCAAAGTGGAGCAAATCACCTCCAACTGTGTGTACATGAGTTTCTAAGATCATTGTTTTGTAGTTAAACTGTTGGTAGATGTCTTTACTGTACAAATACCAATCTAGAAAAGCAGAGATCTTCCAGAAAAATGTCTTAATTTTTATTTCATTTCTTCAGTTTCAATTTGCTAGAGGTTGGGTTTATGAACTGAAGTGGAAATTGAAGGGTTTTTTAAAATGAGGGTTTGAAAGGTGAGTCAATACGGCAAAATCTTAAAGGAGCAGTGCATCCAAAAATATAAATCCAGTCATTATCTTCTCCCCCTATGCTGATGGAAAGTCGTAGTCGTAGTCCACAAAACATTTCTGGAGCTTCACAGTAAAACAGCATTCTGCTAAACAACTGAAGTAGCTGGAGACTTGATTTAAAACAGTTATCTGCTGTAATCCAAGCCGCATTTACAAGAAGACCTCACATTTTACAGAAGGCTCATGTTTGATGTTCCACTTGGTGTTAACAGTTAACAATCAACAAAGAATCCTAAAAATGCAAGATTATTAAATGGAGTTTGGTTAGATGGCCCCCACACAACAAATCAAAGAAAAAGAAAGATCAAATTTTAAAGATGAAAGCAGAATTTTTGAAGAAACATTCTGGGGAAGATCACGTCTGGTTTCTGCACTTTGATTTGAGGATCGGAGTGGGAAAGAACCGATCATTTGTTAAAGTGAATTCAACCTAATTCCAAATTAAACTGTAGAATTCAAACTTTGTTTAATGTTGTCATCAAATGTCTGTTTGTGTTTTTCTGATCGTTTAGTTTCTGATTTAAATAACCCATTAGTTTTCTGCTGTGTTTTATTTGTACGGCAGCTTGTTTAGCTGCTAAGCTAAAAAGCATTAGCGTGCAGCGACTGCACATCCAGGGTGTAAATAACATCAGATCAGGTTGTGACCTCTTCTCTCCTGCAGACTGTGATCACAGCAGACGAGCTGTATGGAGACACCCGATGTTTAAATCAAGTCTCCAGCTGCTTCAGGTGTTTAGCAGAATGCTGCAACTCTGTTTCACTGTGAAGCTCCAGAAATGTTAAGCAGTGTTAATGAACTTTCATTTTTGGGTGAACTGCTCCTTTAAGATGCTTTTCTTTATAAATGTTCTTCTCGTTGAGTGGAACACATATCAGAGGATCTGTGAACTCGTCTGGCAGAATTTAATTGAGAACGCCGCCACCGCTTGACGGCCACCGTTAAGGTCATACGTCCGCTGTTTACTGCAGCTCCAGCGAGTGGACAGGATTATCCACACTCATTATGTACTCTGTTTTGATAGTGTGCCTTTGAGATAACGGGGCCGCTGGAAAACGCATTAGTAGCTGTTCAGATTTCCATCAGTGCAGCTGCCAGACGTTTTCTTTGTTTACACTCCATTTACCAACGAGGCCCTTCAGTCCTGAAAGGTGCCGAGGAGACGGACGGCTGCAGTTTGTCCTCTTTCCTCCCAGTGATGGAAGAGAGGCTTAAATCCTTCATTGTAGTAATACGACAATAAAGAAACGCTCCCTTTAAGGATTTTACCTCGGTGAAAGGAGTGAGCTGTGAAGCATACTCAAGTATTCAAGGTGAGAGTACGATGAAAATCTTTCCTCCGAGCTGACAAAATCACTCCAAAGGTCCTTTTAGTAGCAGTTCTTCATGATCGATGGATCTCCTGGAATCATTGGTGTTCAAATTTACATTTTTAAGACATTTTAAGAGCTTATCTACAATTTCATAAACATGAACAAAGTGCATCTGCTGAGGAAGATTCTGGAAGGTGAGAGCAGCCATGAAATGGACCGCGTGGTGAGATTGTTCGTCAACGGCTGCTTTCAAAGCTGACAAAGAATTTTGAATCAACTTTTATTGTCAGATTTGAGAGTTTTCAAGAAGTTAAAGTTAAAAACGAAAGATTTTGACTGGACAACAGTCATATTTATCAACCATTCTCTGCAAAGAGGAAGTTTTAAGTTTCGCGATAAAAAAGAGAAATGCAATTTAACTTCCATTTTGGGCCGATATCATTACTGTTGGTGTCTCGATTTGGATTGTAAATCGACAAACAATCAAAATTAGCTTTCAGTTTTGATCATTAAACTCAGTATCAATGATAATAAGACAGTTTACTTGTAGAAGAAGAACTAACATGATAACATTACCAGAGATCCTTTATTGATTTGTCTGTGAAGAGGGTTCACTCTGGACAGAATTGAGAAACAGAACTTTGAAACAAACTGAATTTCCATCTTTATTTTAGGTGAATATTATTTGACCTGCAAACAGCCACCAGGATAAAGTCGAGCTGTTGTTGTAAAATCGTATCCCACCTTTTATTCAAAGAAGAGTTTGTCGGGACATAAAACCAACCATCTGTTGATCTTTGCTGATTGAGATGTGTAACGATTGCAGAGCAGAAAAACAATTAAATCAAAACTCTAATTGAATCATGGATTTGGGAATCGTCACCTCTTATTATAACCATATCTTGGCACAACAGTTAAAAAAGCTGATAATAAACAACCAAAAAGCTAACTGATAATAAATCCAGAAAAAAGGTGAGCTTTGATGTTCTCCACACTGATTCTTCATTTAATCTGCTGATAGGAAAACCTCTGCATGGAGCATAAAATCCAAGAAAATGAGCAGAAAGTCTCAATAAAAGAAAATATTCAGGTGTCAGAACAACTGAACTGATGTTGGGTGACAGTGTTTGACTGAATGGACTCTTCCCAGTTCTGTGCCAGACTCGTACTGGCCTGCTGTAGTCTGGGACTGATTTCCTGCGGAGGTGAACCCCCTCTGGCAGAGAGACAGCTTATCAACAGGGGCACACAGGACAGAGTCTGGCCCCTCGCCCAGTTTGGCACAGAGGGGCCATGAGGGACCGAGGCCTCGCTGCCCCACATGTGGAGGTGGAGGTTCAGCATGGAAACACACTGTGGCTGTGAGCCAGCAGGGAGACTCTCCAGAGGTGTTTCTGGCTTCTGGGGACACCGACAGACTGTCGCATGTGTCATTGCGACAAAACCTGCAGTATCCATCCATCCAGGATCTGATTGTGAGGCAGTGCAGGTTGGAGGATGATCTAATTGTGACTGTGCAGCGGGACGCTCAGATCGAGTTGATGCTGAGCCTCCTGGGACAGAGACGAGCTCAGGAAGACAGGTGTGATAAAGTCAGATTCATGTCCTGAACTCTCCTGAGCTCAGATGAATGTTTCAGTAATGCAGCAGAGAGATATCAGCCTTTTGTTAAACACTGGATATCAGCTGCTGGCCGGAGCCACGCTTCTGTGGGTCTGGACAATCTGAATTTCAAGACTTCAGCAAACATGAAGCTACAAACTTCTGTCAGACTTCAAACTTCGATCAAATAAACTAAGACTGTTGAAATTTCCAGGTGCTTCACTGTGATGTCAATGACATGTTAGGTCTCTGTTAGCCTGCCAGTGTTGGCAGCAGATGTTTGTGAACACACCGTCTGTTTCATTGAACTAGTAACCTCAACATCACCAGACTCCCTTCACAAATGTAGTGATTTTAAGAGTTGTTGAGTTAAAACAAACTTTATAACGTAGTGAAACTCTGTCTCTGACAGATTCTGAATCATTGTCTCCTTCTTGTAAATTCAGCATTAAATGAAAACAGTAAGTTGTGTGTTTCCTTGTAAAAAGTGTCAGTTTGTGGCAGCATGGCTGCACCAGCCTGTCTGCTTCTGTGTCTAAAGTGCTAAAGTCTGACCTGCCAACATTTAGCAGCTGTTTGAACACACTGTTTACACTGATTTCACCATTTACACTCAATTTATGAAAGAAGAAACATTTTATTGATGCTAAACATGTCACATTTTACAGATACACTAAACAGTAACCAGTATAGGCGACTTCTTTGTCCCCAGACTCCCTTAACAAACGTGTCAGTTTAGTGAGTTTTTGAGTTGGAGACACTTTATAAACTGTGTGAAACTCTGTCTCTGACTGATTCTGACTTATTTGTTCCTTCTTGTAAATTCAGCAAATGTTCTGCATGAACTTCTTTCTTTGTGTAAAAACATTGTGTTTGAAACAAAATGCAGCGTTTCAATATTTACGCTAAAAACTCACTGACTTGTTTTACTTTCAGATCTCAAAGCATCGAGAGAAATTCGTAAAAATAAGTTTATTTTCTGTAGCAGTAGTGAAAGCCTGAATAATCAGCTGCAGTAAACATAATGGACAGGTTCATTTGCTGAATCTAAACAGTCACCTGTTGGTAACTTCTTCATATAAATTCAGAAATGATATGACACAGAATCAATAAAGCTCAAAGCTTCAGACAATCAGCTCTGTGTTGTGGGTATTCAGCCTCTATATGAAGTGTTAATTGTTAGTACTGCAGCTGCTTTGCTTTGTCTGACAGCAAATAATGATCACATTAAAATGTTCATTACGCAGCCAAACAAACACACGAAGGCGTCCGGCTGAACTTTGCTCTCACTGTTACATTCAGGCAGCAGAATTAAATCCTGACTCCTCATTTCCTCTCACAGGAATAAATCTGATCATGGTCAGTCTCCGCCCGTCACAATAAATCCATTTAAATGCAAATCAAACGCGCCCCGAGTCTAATTTTCTTCATGTGAAACAGAGTTCATTGGAATGTGACACACGGCGTCAGCTGCTGCATTGAACCAACGGCAGGAAATGTCCACGAACCAGCACTGAAACGATCAATCGATTTATTGATTAGTGGATAGATGACAGCTCGGATAGGTCATTAAACATTTAACAGATGTTTAACTACAAATAGCTGATGGATACAGATCAAATGTAAAGATAGTCTCTGTTTAATGTCACTGTTTTTGACTATTAGTTATGCTTCACCTGAAAATGTATGAAGAATGATCCTCAACGTCTCTCAGTCCGGACAAAGTGAATTCAAAGCTGTTGTTGAAACATTTGGAGTACAGACAGGGTTTGTTCTTTAAGTGCTCCTGTCATTAATCTAGAGGAGTTTGAACACACTGAAATATTTATTTTTTTAATGAAAATAAAGTTGGAAGATGAGCTGCAACTGCCTCTATTAGCTGGAAAACACAATGAGTCCACATCATGTCGTCTGACATGGTCCAAGTTCAAATTTAACAACAGTATCACTAAAAATGAAAGTTTTTCTGAGGAAATATTCAGGCGCCTGGTAAAAAAAATGTCATGTTATGTCCTCAGAGTCTTCCTGCCTGAGAGTAACAGCAGCATTAAACTCATTACAGTTCTTTATTTCCTTATTCACAGTAACTTTGTGGAGATAAAAGATTCAGAAACAAGAGCTGAGCTGGAAAAACAGACTATTCAAAGAGCAAAACACAGAAAACTACATCAACCTGCATCATTTTCAAGTTTAGACATTTGAGAACTCAATTATACTTTATATTGCTAGTTTTTAAATTTTATTGTCTACAAGCGCCAAAACCCAAAGAGAAAACCTGCTTGGTAGAGTATTCTGTCTTCAAATTGGCAGCCAACAAACCAACCAACCAACCCAACAACTACCAACCAACCAACCAACCAACCACCAAACCAACCAGCCAACCAACCACCAAACCAACCAACCAACCAACCAACCACCAAACCAACCAACCAACCAACCAAACAACTACCAACAAACCAACCAACCAACCAGCCAACCAACCACCAAACCAACCAACCAACCAACCAAACAACTACCAACAAACCAACCAACCAACCAGCCAACCAACCACCAAACCAACCAACCAACCAACCAAACAACTACCAACAAACCAACCAACCAGCCAACCAACCACCAAACCAACCAACCAACCAAACCAACCAACCAGCCAACCAACCAACCAACCAAACAACTACCAACAAACCAACCAACCAACCAGCCAACCAACCACCAAACCAACCAACCAACCAACCAACCAAACAACTACCAACAAACCAACCAACCAAACAACTACCAACCAACCAACCAACCAGCCAACCACCAAACCAACCAACCACCAAACCAACCACTTGTACACGAATGAGAACACATCCTCGTCCTAAAATTAAATGGCCTCTACTTTTCCGTACATCAGTGTTTTCATCACATTTGGACTGCGACTCAGGTTTTGCCACTTCAGAAAAAAGTGAAAATTATCTTCTAAAATAACTGAAATGATGTTTATTATCATTTCCTAATGTTTCCAGAGTCAACAGTAGTCTGACTGCACACAAAGAGATAAAAAGCAAAGCTCTGCTGACTCAAAGACACAAACTTTAATTACAAACACAGAATTAGTGACAATGCTCCTTCAATCGATCAATGCCCTAATCACTTGTTTGTTTTTCTGCTGCCTTCAGCTTCTTTGATCATTTTTGGAGGAGAGGATAACACAACATATCACAGCAGCAGCATCAAACTCCCGTTTGTTTATCATCAATTAACTTTTCAGTAAAGTGCCCAGAAGAGATCTCGCCGCCTGAATGCCAAAACAGAAACAAAACTGCCTCTGAGCCGAGCCTGCTGCGACTCTCCAGCTATCATCGTCATCATCGCCCAGATCTCAATCGCCAATCTATGCTAATTAGGTTTTCAGAAGTGACAGAGCCGCCGCGCCGCTTGGATGAATGGAAGTTGATAAAAGATGTGAGTGTGGGCTGGAAGGGTTGAAACACGTCTTTTTCTACATCTCCAACCTGTTTCAGTCCGTGCCGCAGAGCCAGGACGTGTTGATTGGTTGCGAAGCTGAAATGTAATGGAGGGTGTTGTGACACGCTGACACTGCCTGCTGTTCTCACCGCAGCTCCTCTCAATAAAAAATAAATGATCAAATGTCCCCTCCTCTGCTTTTATTACCAGTTTAACAGCGAGTCAGCCGGCTCGTGTCTGAATCTGTGATTAGAGACTGAAGTGATGTTTGCTCAGAGGCTGAAAGGACGAGCCAGAGAGGGACGTCTGTCTTTATTTCACAGCCTCACAGAGGAATGTTGCTATAGAGACTCCATCACAGTTGCAGCTCGCAGCCCACACAGCAGGAGAGCCGCTACGTAAATGAAAACAAGCAGAGCAAAATAAAACCAGTGAAGAAGAAGAAGCCTGATTTGACACAAGCCTCTCGGGGTTTGTCATTAAAAGCTCAGTTTGTGTTCCATGTGCACGCCACGGCCGCTTCCTGTCACTTCCCATCAGCCTCAGGGAGAGAGGCGGGGATTCACCTCGCCATCGACAGCCAGGAAGAGGCCCAGCTGATGCTTTTACACTGAAGGGAGGGTTGGTCTTCCTGTCTGAGCAGGCTGCTGTCCTGTTTGATTTCCTGGATCAATACAGTGTAAAAGCTGCGCTCTTCTGATCAGGTTTCACACAATTCTTCAATTCAAACATTTATTCATCTAAATGAAACTACAAAAATCTAAATATGTTTTACTCCAGAGAGGAGGGTTTGTATGAGAATCAGACATTTACATTCAGATAACTTTTAACCAAATTCAAAAACTGTTTTGATGTTTTTGCACGATGACGATTAAAGACTTGAATCTTGAAAAAGGCAGAATCAGAAACTCTGATTCCAGCTTGTTAACTGTGAATATTTTCCTCCTCTGAGACAGTAAACTGAATATCTCTTGAAGTTGTGGGCAAAATGTTTCACCATTTTCTTACTTTTAATGCTTTAATTTTAGAAAACTGTGTTCGTACAACTACAGAAGAGTCTGTGTATTTCAGTGTGTGGTGTGGATACTTTGGCAGGTACATGGAAGGAAAGGTTGTGTGAGAGTGGATATATTTGGGTTGTAAATAATCTGGGGTTGTTATTTATTTAATTAACTGGGTGGCAAATAAACTGTGGATAGTTGTTTGTATATTAGTTGTAAATAAATTTGAGAATTTGTTGAAATAATGAGTTTAAAGAAGAAAAGTGAGAGAGGGGGCAGGTTTATCAGTTTTACTTCTACCTACACCTTTTAGGACACCAATTAGTTTTGTTTTGTTTGTTTTTTATTATGTTGTTTTCATTTTTGGTTCAAAATAAAGTCATTCATTCATTAATAGTTGAGAAAATAACCAACAGATTAACTGACAGTGTAATTAATCGTTAGCTGCAGCGATAATCTCTAAAAAGTTTGATCTCAGAAAATCAGTTTCAGCTGCAGGTGCAACAGAGAGAGATGTGTGTCAATGAGCAGGTCTGAAAGCTCGTCTGGTGTTCATTAAGACATCAGAGACGACGCGTGGAAACAGGCAGAGTGTTTTAAAACTTCTCTTTAGTGTGGACGTGGTCGACCGGGCCGACCGGGCCGGCTGGGTGTCAGCGCGCCAACCATCCATTTAATCAGCACCAATAACGTCTCCCGCTGCTCTTTCTGCCATTTTTCATCCTGTGATTATCTGCGATTAGGAGACGAGAGTGGAGATGATCAGTGCACGCAGCGGCAGCTCTATAATTTCTCCTCCACTCTTCACTTAATATAGAGTTTGACCTTTCAGCAGCTTGTGATTGTCGCCGCCGCTGGTCAATATTCGCCGCTCTCGCTGAAGGTGTGTGAGCCCGTCGGCTCGGCAAATAAATGTCTTCATTAGAGCGGCGGCCCTGAGCCACGTTCCTCTCCATGATGTTCACATCATTTCTGCTTCAGCCGGTGATTTGGTTTGGCCTCAGATAAACGCTGAGGGAGCGCCATGTTTCTCAGGCGAGGACAGATTAAAGACGCAGGTGAGCGATTTAAAGCAGCTCTCTGAGTCCGTGAGGGGAAATTACTGCTGCCTTTATTTAAAGGGAGACACCAGTGTTTTTCAACATGGACCCTATTTTCTCATGTTTTTGTGTTTAACTGATACATGGTGAGAAAAAGTTTTGAACAATGTCTTATTGTCTTCTCTCATTGGTCGGATTACTGCCACCATTCACTCAGCTTCTGTCCTTTAAGTCTCTGTTTTCACTAATAATGCATCAACATGTCCGGATGATGTCACCGTGTCGTCTTTGGGACGCAGGTCGATGTTTGAAATGAGTATTTCTTTAATAAATTATTCCTTCATGTTATTCATTCAGCTCTGTGCTCAGTTAATTGACTTTGATTCCTCAATTTTGTGGTCTTTACCTTTAAATTATGTACCTGATCTTTAAATAATTGGTGCCATCAAATTTAATTAATTCCTTCAAATTAAAAGTGTATGATATAACTTTCAGTCCATTTGTCCTTGTCCCCTCTCGACACCCTCGCCTTGGGACTCTGATTGATTCTGACTTTACTTCTATTTCAGTGGGTTCAACACTGAGATGTATTGTTGACACGCGTTAAAACAGCGTTAAAGGATAATAGATGGTGATACTGTGATACATAAAAATCTCAGCTTCAAGGTTTGGATCTCATCATGGCTGAGAGGAGGAGGACGAGGGGTAAATGAAGTCATTCCAGACCATGATTTAGTCATCTGAGGGCACAAATTATTAATTTGAGGGAACGAATCCAGTCATTTGAGGGTATGAAGTACTAAATTGAGGGAATAAAAAGTTATTTAAGGGGGTGATTTAAAATTTGAGGGGACAAATTACTAATCTAAAGGAACGATTTATCACCTACAGGGCTCTGTTGTTCTCAGACGACTGCACGAGTGTAAAACAGGGATTTTACTGAAGGTCGTAAATGCTAAATGGTCATTTCTGAGCAGCAATCAGAGCGGTGGTTTACACTGGTGCAGCCATCGTGACGAAAGAGAGATGGATTATGGGCCTGAACCAGACCAATCAGAGGAGAGACCATTATTTTGAAATTCATCCATTTAGCGTGTTTTCCTGACGGTGTTAGACGCTGTAGAAGGAGCCATAAATCTAAAAAGTCAGTTCTCCCTCCGTCATAAAGAGCCTCACATATGGCCGCCGAAACAGACACTTTATTAATTCAGCCTCTTCTTGGCAGAGTGGCGCGGAGCTGAGAGCACTAGACCAGGACCAGAGGGGGTCTAAGGGAGTCCAACTGGCCTGTGGGAAGCCTCGGTGCCAGGGTCGGCGCCCCACGCTCGCTGCAGAGAAAACAACCGTTTAACATGTTGGATTAGCCGGGATTAAGGACATCTGTTGAGCAAAACGAGACGCTTCTGTTGGTTTTATCTTTCCTGCTGCGACGGCGAAGAGCGAACCAGGAGGCACGAGGAACGAGAAGTCAAAGTCTGGAAGTCACCGGGGGGGAAATATTACAGCTGAGGGAGATTTCAGGAATTAGTTTCAGTCGAGTTTTGAGTTGTGTGAGAGTTTAACTTCTACTCTCTTATTCATGTGAGACCTGTGTTTTATAATAGAGTTGGTATGTTAAAAGATCCACAAATAGAAGATGGGACTTGAGTTTCAGCTGCTAAAATGCAAATCAAATCATATCTAGAGTTGACTTGAGTACTAATAACTTCCCCAGGACTCCCAGTCATTGTTTATGTTGAATATTTAGTGTTTTATTTGGTTTAGGAGGATCCCACTGGCTTCACTGACACAGAAGTTAATCTTCTGGGGTGTGAACGACACAAAATGAGATGCTTCTGTTGGTTTTATCTTTGTGATGACAAAGAACGAACCAGGAAGTCATTAAAGTCAGCAGGAGGAAAATATTACAGCTGAGGGAGATTTAGTGACTCTGGAGGAGGTTTTAGGACAATTTAAACAAAATGTTTGGTTGTTTGAGGGTCTAAACTTCTACTTCACAATATTTCTTGAAGGGAGCAAATCATCTTTTGCTTCTAGTCTCAAAGTTTCAACTGCTAGAAAGCACATGATTCACAAACTGAAGAAAGTACGATAATCGTAGTCCACAGAACATTTCTGGAGCTTCACAGTAAAACAGAGTTGCAGCATTCTGCTGAACACCTGAAGCAGCTGGAGATCATTTAAAACATCAGATGTCTCCATACAGCTCGTCTGCTGTGAACACAGTCTGCAGGAGAGAAGAGATCACAACCTGATCTGAAAAGATTTACACCATCGATGTGCAGTCGACACTTTTAGCTCAGCAGCTACAGTGAAGATTTTAGCTTTAAAACGGTGTAAATAACGTCTTTTTGAACCAGTTTGGGATCTCGGGGCTTCTGGTTAATATTAATGTTTGAACTCAGTATTGTGTTTCAGTGGCTGCACCAACAGTGAGGTGTGACTCTGGCTCGCGTTGTTACAACAGAAACTGCCCCCACCCATCACTCAAAACCCCCCCAGAGGACCCAGAGGACCCAGAAGAAGGTATGAGCTCTGATCCAAACTGAAATACACGCATTTTCTTTCTGAGAGCTGGATGAGAAGAGTGATACGACTCTTAGCTTAGCTTAGCTTAAAGACTGGAAACAGGTATTTTACGACATTTTAACACCAAACATTTACAACAATAAAGATTAAAATGCCCAAAATGATTCCCTAAAGCCTGAGATGATGTTTTTAGGTGTTAGACAGTGTGGCGACGTCAACTCGCACTTTATTTTTTTACTTTTTTATTGTTGTAATTGTTTGGTCTACTAAATTAATTAAAAAAGGGCCGAAGACAATTCACCAAAGTAGGAGTTGAAGTCACCAAACTGTCCAAAGCCAAAGAGTAATTCAGTTTATAATCAAATTAAAACCAAACATGATGAACTCAGTTTCTCATCTTGGGTTTTAGAGAATTATTTGGATCTTTGTAAACTATTTTAGAACAATAACAAGTGAAAACGGACCAAACAACAGTTCCCTAAAGCGTGAGCTGAAGTCACCAAACTGTCCTGAACCTTAAATATTCAGTTTACCATCAAAGAAAGCAGCAAATCGTCACATTTGAGAAGCTAAAACGAGGAGTTGTTTGACATTTTTGGTCTTAAATTAAGTAAATTAATCATCAGTCAACTTGAAATTTCTGCTGCAGATTTCAGACAGTGAAGGAACCTCTGTCATTTCATTCACCTCTCTGGTTATATTACTTTCTACCCCCTCTGGTTAATTTATGCACATACACAATGATGTTATTTACTGTGTGCAGTTAAATCAAATGTAAACTGGTGACAGAAGTAGAAATAAACAGAACTCACAGCTCAGCAGAGGAACCCGGCGTGTGTTGATCACTGACGTCCGATCTAAAGTGAAGTGAACTAAAGGCCTCGTCACCTCTGATCAACCAGCAGCCTGAACACTGAACATCAGTGATGAGGAGGAGGAGGGGGACAGCTGGAGAGGCTGGAGAGGCTGGGGGAGGAGGGGTGAGGCTGGGGGAGGAGGGCTGAGGCTGGGGGAGGAGGGCTGAGGCTGGGGGAGGAGGGCTGAGGCTGTGGGGGAGGAGCTGAGCTGGAGGCCAGCAGATGGACCCCCGCAAACAATAGAGGCAGACAGATGCAGCCACAAAGAGCAGCGACCACACACACACACACACACACACACACACACACACACACATCAACACACAGAAACCGAGAGACGACCTCTGAACGTGAGGCTGCAGTTCATCAGACGGCCACCAGGAGCTCAAACACAAACTGAAAACTTCCACCTGAATATTCAAAGTCAGCTGATTCAAACTGCCGATACGGCCTTTAGATTATATCTTCATATTTTCAGGCTGTGTTGCATCTTTCTATATATTTTGACTGGGCGACAAATCAAGCATCATGAGATTTTTGACCACATACGGACCAGGTGCTCAGAGAAATCAACTTTCTTGAATCAAGAAAGAAAAGTGCAGAATTACAAAAGTAAGAGCTTGTTTTAAGAGGAGACCCGACAGGTGGAAACATTATTTTGACATTTTGGGCTGTTTTGCTTCAGGAACACGTCTGTGTTTATTTGAGTTCAGATTTCTCTTCTGGAGATTTTCATATCTAAACATAAAACTTGTAATAAAGACATTGTTATTGTGATATCTACTAGCTAAAGATTTAACCCAAATCACCATTTGTCTGGTTTGTTTGGTGTAATTTGTAAAAAAAAAAAATGGCCAGAATTTTAAGGTACCTACAGGAGGCAGCATAACTGCTAACTGCTGCTCACTGTACTCTAGCTGCCATAGCAAGTAGCTCTGATAGCTGACTGGAGTCATGATCCCATGTTACTTACATCTTTTGTTATGTTCTGATTGACAGTGCTGGTAAAAGGTTAAAAACCGTCCTCTTGTTTTAAAAAATGAACCTTTCACGACTCAGTTAAAGAGAAGCTGATCAGATATTTGTATGCAGAAGCAGGAGCGTCATCAGTGTGAACATCTGCTCTCACCACAACCTCGCTGCATCTCTTCTGAGATATTTGAGAACTTCCTGCAGGCGCTCAGGGGGCTCTGAGGGGACAAAGGGAGGGTGTTTCTGTCCCTCCCCTCCTCCCCCTTCAGTGGAGGGGCGACGCAGCCCGAGGCGGAGAGGAAACATCCCAACACACTCATCCGTGCAGGAGGAGGAGCCTCGTGATGTAACATGGAGGCCTGGCGCTGAAACACCGCCACAGTTCACATGAATCTCAAATCAAATCCATTTTATTGATAAAGCCAAAAATCACAGTCACCTCACGTCAGTACAGTGAACCACATCCTCTGGATCAGGTGGAATCAGGAAAAACTTCCCTTATTGGGCAGAAGAATAAAAAAGATGGAGGAAACTCTCCAGGGACGGACGGACAGACAGGAGGTAGATGTGGTTGGTACAGAACAACACAACGTGAGGGAACATCCTGCAGCAGCCTCGAGCCTTCAACGCTCCACAAAGTTCACCTTTGTTTCAAACTCAGCGCACCAGTCAAGCTGCTGGAGCTCTGGCACCAGGACACAGGCGTCTCAGCGCTTCTGGACTCTGAGCTTCTGGATATCAAGTGTCATAACCTCATCATTTCATCCTGTCAGACATTTGAGTCAAATTTTAAAGTAATTATCACATGAAATCTTGAGTTAAAATGTGTTGTGTGAGGTCACAGTGGCCCTGACCTCTGACCTCTGATCACTTCTCATCAGTTCATCCTGAGTCATAGAGGACATTTGTACCAAATTTGAAGAAATTCCCTCAAAGGTGTTCTTGTTTTCCTCCATCTGTCCACTGTGATACAATTAATTTACAGAACAAAATAATTATCTGATACTGTATCTCATGTCCAGAAAAGTCAATCAAATCCTCACCTCATGCTCAGGATTGAATCATCGTGACGACAAACGGCTCATTTCTGATTAAAAAATGATTTAACATATTACTCATCGAAGCTTCACTTTCCTCTTTTCTGACTCGTCAGTTAACCGGCCGACAGCTCCAGCTCGAGGTACGATCAAGAATAAAAGATGTGTAACTCCTCATGTTGGGATAAAGGATGGCAACGTATATTTTAACGACACTAAAACTCTTTTCTTTCTTGAGATAAGAGGAACATGGAGCCTGAATTCATTCTCAGATTTGTTCATAAACATTCAACAACAGAAGATTAAAACACATGAGTGAGACTCCAGACAGCAGACCAGGACCAGCGCAGCCAGAGACGCTGTCCACTCCGTGTTTTAAAGATGTATATTTATGCAGCCTGTCACCGCTCTTTGTTTCCTATTTACTCAACCACATCTTACAATAACCTCTGACCGCCGGAGCCTGACTGAGCGCGCTCCGTGCCAGGATGTGTTGAGGACAGATAGTCGAGCTCACGACGGCCAAAATGTCCGTCCAAACGGAGAGACGGCGGAGTAATTTTACACCGAGTCAGAGAAGAGGCTGAGGACCTGAAGACACCTTTTCTGTTTCTGTCATTTATCCTCATTTCTTTGGTGATCAATCACTGGATTGTAAATACTTCCCTAGTTTTAAAAACAATATGTATCATTTACTTTGAAAGAAACAGGAAATCCTCAAAGCCAAGACAACAAAGAGGAGACACAACAGGTGAAACATTATTTTGACATTTTGGGCCGTTTTGCTTCAATAACACGTCTTCAGTTTTTCATATATAAATATAAAATAATAATAATATAGAAATAACATAATGTTGTTATAGTGATATCTATTAGCTGTCTGGAACTGTATCTTTAAAGGTGTAGTTTGTAAGAAATGGCCAGAATTTGAAGGTAGCTCCAAAACACCAGGGGGCAGCATAACCACTAACTGCTGCTCACTGAACTCTAGCTGCTGTTAGCAAGTAGCTCTGTTAGCAGGGGAGCTAAGTGGCCCTATAAGCTGACTGGAGTCTCAGACATCCATCAACGAGAGACGAGTCGTCCACCACAGGATCAGTCCAAGTCAAAACATCTGAGTCCGAGTCAAATACGTAACGTCAACACTTGTTTCTTCACGTCAGACACCAAACTGTCCAGTTGTATTCCTCTTTATGTTCTGAAGGGTTTTACAGAGCGCTTTGTTCATGTTTCATTCACAGCCTGATTTATAGAACAATTTATTCCTAAAAATGACGGCTGTTGACAATATTTTCTGATTTATGGAGCAAGATGTCCAAAATAAAACAAGGATTTTGATCCTGGCTTTACCCGACGTTCCTGTTCCTGTTCCTGTTCTGGGAATGAATGTAAAGTAGATTTCTAGAAAATGTCTCATTGAAATACAAAAAATAACTGAATGTCAGTAATCAGCTGTTGAGGTTTCGTGTTGACGTCCATGTTCACCTGTAGTGTCTCCTCTTATGAAACCTCCTCATCACAGTTTATGGAGGAGGTGTGGAGCAGAGCGGCTCTCTCTCCACCTCCCTCCTCCACCTCCCTCCTCCTCCTCCTTCTTGCCTCGCCAAGTGTGACGACTTTCAATATCAGTGTATTTGATTTGAGGCCAGCGGGTAAATATTGACAGAGTGGATCTGAATGGAAGACGCTCTGTTTCTGCAGCGGTGCGTCTGAGATGAGTTTTCCTCTGCCGTCGGAGGAGGTGGTGCATCGCGGCGGGGCTCGCCGGAGGAGGATGGAGGATATTCGGGCGGCGGCGTGGGGCTCTGGGAGGCTGCCGGGGCCTCCCGTCAACACCAGCCATTTTCTTTCATTTATTTCCCCTCTCTACATCCATCCCACTGACTGCTGCCGCCATCAACTCAGCTGGTTGTGAACCATCAATTCCTCTCTCTTCACTCCGTCCTCTCTCTCGTCTGGTTCGAACACGACGCTGCAGCTGCAGCTCTGATTGAATCATGAAATACAGGAGCGAGCACACAAAGTGACCCTGACTTCTGCTTAAACTAGTTCCCTCTCCAACTCAATGATTCACTCCATACAGCCAATTAAAGGCGCCCTTAACAACGACAGCCATCAAAGCTGCCCCCCCACCCCCCACCCACCCCCGACTCTTTTCAGCGCCATTATTGCTCATCCGCAATCACTTCAAATTAGATCTACAAGTCAATACCAGAAGTCAATATTTAATTTGCTCATAGCAGGTGGTGATTCAGTCAGAGACATGGTGGATCGCCGACACAGAAACCGTGTCCTTCATACAAAGCACTGACTGGGCTGAGAACAACAGACAGGAAACTGGAGCTAATAGTTTTATAGTTTCCTCTAAAATACGTTTATATATTAGTGAAAGCAGTAAGTTACTTTGCAGTAATCAGTACTGTCTGAGTAGAGTTGTGCGTTACTGATTACACTACTTTTGATCACCGCAGAAGTACGACTAGCATGTTGTTGGCTTGAGTCTTGGACTTCAGCCCACAACAGATGATAATAACAAACACAGATGTTTTTGCTAATATCTAAAAATCACAAGAATGTATCCTCTGGGGACCATGAATGTCTAAATCATAACATCCATCTTTACTCAACAGCATGTCGCGTGTTTCACTCCATACGTCCTGAAGATGATGGTACATTTCATAGACAGACAGTTGTATCTGGACCTGTAGACAGCAAAGACTGCAGCTAACTTGGAAAAACTTTAAGGTTGTTTTTTGTACTTTGTTAACCAGATAAACATGTTTATATTTTCAGACTTCAGCTCTTTATGTGGCAGTGAACACACCACCACAACTATGTATGAGTAAATGTAACTATATGAATCTCCTACAAAGACTCTCTCAGGACCAATCAGTGTTTAAACTGTTCTTAATGTGATCGTCTGTACATCCGTCCTGGTGTCTCAGTGCATGCTGGGACTTACTGTGACCCGAGGATGAAGCAGGGTCAAGAGAGCTCGCTCCGTCCTAAACGACTGTTTTTAAGGATGAAGACGGCGGCCTGCCTGCCTTGATGTTGACTGGCTGTTAAACACTTTAGTGAACCCTCCAGAGAATAATCGAACAGCTTCACTCTGTGTCGTATTATGATGTTCACGATTGATCTCCCTCTTCGGCTCTGTCTAATTATGCCTCAGGGAGGTAACAAAGGAAGGTGTTGCTCAGCGGACTCTTCATTACTTGGCTGGAGGAGGACCTCGGCAGCGACTCGCTGAGCAAAAACTGGTGAGGACTCGTGTTTATCTGGTGTGCCAACGTGGCCGACGGCGGTTTGTTTCCACGTCAACGCCTCTGGGGATGTTTTTGTTCTGCAGGAATCACTCAGAACTTTTGTGGGTATCGTTGAAACGGCAGCGGTCGACTCTGGAGGAGCGGTTTTAATTAGCTCCTCTGGTTAACAGCAGCAGGAGTAAAAGTACGCTGATAGAACACGTTTTACAACATGACCGTCATGCCGCGTTGAAAGCTGCTCAAACTGACAAGAGTCCTGCCAGAACCAGCTGAGGAGGGAAAAAATGCAAATCTACCCATTTACAAGGTAAACCTGTAAAACAAATTCAGCCTCAATTACACACGCTGATGCCTCGCAACAATTATCCACCCATCACGGAGCGCACAGTTCATTTTAATTAGGTTTTTTTTTTGTTCAGGGCTCTTCTGCATCACATGCACTGTGAGGGCCTGCAGAAAGAAGAGCTGCCACCATCGACTTCCACTCCGTAATGAATCGCAGCTCTGAAATTAAACTGACGTGTAATGAATCTCCATCCTTCTCTCTGTTTTACTCCTCTCTCTTCAACTCATTTAAATTCATCAGCATTTTCCTGCAGCCACAGATGCTCACTGTGAGGCTGCCCCAATGCAGTTTCACTGAGAATGTCCACTATATGCTATACTTTCCTCAAGCTTGTCAACTTGGGCATTCGAATCTCACTTCCTGCTCTGTATGATAAACAAACCCGTCCATCACTGGGACAAACAGACTCCATGTTTCTACACAAAGACAGAAAGAAGTTCATGTAGAACATTTGCTGAATTCACAAGAAGGAACAAATAAGTCAGAATCAGTCAGAGACAGAGTTTCACACAGTTTATAAAGTGTCTCCAACTCAACAACTCACTAAACTGACACATTTGTTAAGGGAGTCTGGGGACAAAGAAGTCGCCTATACTGGTTACTGTTTAGTGTATCTGTAAAATGTGACATGTTTAGCATCAATAAAATGTTTCTTCTTTCATAAACTGAGTGTAAATGGTGAAATCAGTGTAAACAGTGTGTTCAAACAGCTGCTAAATGTTGGCAGGTAAGACTTTAGCACTTTAGAGTTGATCAGTTTCTCCTCATGAAACAACTCTTAAAATCACCACATTTGTTAAGGGAGTCTGGTGATGATGAGGTTACTAGTTCAATGAAACAGACAGTGTGTTCACAGACACCTGCTGCTAACGTTGGCAGGTTAACAGAGGAACAACCTGTCATTTACATCACAGTGAAGCACCTGGAGATGAGACTGTGTGTGATCCATTCTGCCTGTCGTTGGCGTCTTCATTTTTATGTGCACAGGTTTTGAGACTAAACTTTTTCAGTGACCCAAAGTTTCCCTCCTCTGTGTGTGTGTGTATATATATATATATATATATATATATATATATATATATATATATATATATATATATATATATATATATATATATATATATCCCATCATCAGTGTGCTGTACACAGAGCTTCTCCTCACCTGTCCGTTCTGAAGTTCGTTGAGGCCTTTGCACAACGTCTGATTCTGCAACAGAGAGGAAAAGAAAACAGAGTAAATAAAACGTTCAGGCTGAAACTGGAATCGTATCAATACAGACTCTTATCGACATTTTATACATCAGTGCGGTGACATTTGTGGAAGTTCAGAAATCCTGATTCAGATGACTGTTTTTGGTTAATCCAATCATTAATAAACCTGATAAATCAATAAATCTCATCACACTGACTGAAAATTCAATGAAGACGCTCATTGATTTGAAACAGTGACCTTATGAAACCACAGAGAGCAGAGGGATTGGAGGGACAGTATCGATGGTAGCTGACACATTGTTATGGTCTCATACAGAACAGGGTTACATTATTTTACAAAAGCATATTTACACTGTGACATAAATAAACAAATCACTCAGAAACAACCTGCTAACACCTGAACAACAGCCTCAACAATGACAGCAACGTCTGAATTCCCATAAGAAAAATGTGGATTTGAAGGCAGCGATGGAAATGTAGATTAAAAGTTTCATCCTCTGGGATCATGAATATCCACAGCAGAGTTCATGGAACTGGAGTGTAACATCTTGTCACACAGTGGAAATTTTGTTTTGAGTTCGTAGTTTCCTCAATGGAAAGGGTTCATCCTCTGGGGACAATTAATGTGCTCAGTGAAATTCATTATAATCTGACCTGAATTTATTTTTAGTAGAAATTTTGGGTAAAGCTTAAGAAATTAGTAAATTCATCAAGATTTATCCCCTGGGGTCACCCAAATCTTTGAAAATTGTCCTCTTGGGACTATGAATTACCACAACAAATGAAAATGTAGTAATAAGCTTTTAAAATATCTTGTCATAAACCAAAATAACAACTTTTTAGGCTGAAAAGGGCACTACAGGAATGGTCAGGGTTCAGCAAAATGTTATTGACTCATCCTCTGGAGACCATGAATATCCACAGCAGATTTAATGGAAATGTAGCAATTAGTTTTAGTATTTAGTTTTTTTCTTGTCAGATAAAAATGTTGGTCCAGCAGAAATTTTCACTCTTCATTGACTTTCCACAATTAGTTTCCAAAATGGAAAGGGTTCATCCTCTGGGGACAATTAATGTGCTCATTGAAATTCACTATAATCTGCCCTGAAAAAAAATCATCAAGAGTCATCCTCTGGGGGTCACCATTTTTTTGGATTCATCATCAGGGGACCATGAATATCCACAGCAGATTTTATGGAAATTAAACCGTTGTATTGTATTTTGATGTAGCACAAGTAGAGTAAAGGTTACGAAACCACTAAATTCATCAAGATGTATCCTCAGTGGACAACGCATATTCACAGGAGATTTAATGGATGAAGGTGGTGCAACAGAAAAGGTGAAGGGTGTTATTCATTAATCAACGTCAGCAGCTGGTCGACTTCATGCTGCAGCGGATGCTTCTCCTCGCCCACCCTGCTCTTTAACAAACACCAGTGAAGCCTCAGGAGACACTGACAGAGGCATGCTATCACAGCTGGACCGATCCGAGCCGGCAGAGGAAGATCTGCGCCTATTTGTCATCTGTAATCTAACATAGAAGAACGTCTGGGGACTGCAGCAGAAAAACTGAAGCCCGGTCGCGAATCTTGATTTTTTAATTTCCCTCCAGCAGGGCAGGTGGTTCGGTGGAGTGAGGAGTGTGTGAGGATACTCGGATAGATAAATAGAGGCGGATTCATTCGGTATGCATTGCTTTTCACGCTGGGGAAATTTATAAGCGGAGTGCTGATAGTTTCCAGATCAGGTGCACTCGGGAGTTGAGCGGCGTTGCGTCAGAGAGAGATTACTGCACCGTTTTACAACGCTGTGTTTGACGTTTTACTGTGTCACCATCACCACCTCCGCCTCAGACACTTCAGCCAGTGTTACTGCAGAGCATTTCTGCACAGATCAGTCTGAGGTTACTACAGCCATCAGCAGGAGGAGGAAGTGAGGACGATGACCTCTGCTGTAACAGTACAGAGGCTGGGGAGGAAATATTCAGTGTTTCAGAGAGATTAACAATTTAAACACACTAACAGGTTTTTCAGGAGAACACTGCTGCATGAATAATGTCAGTGTTTTTCCTCGGTTTGTTCAAGGTCTAGCTGCATGTATCTGGCGTGATGTTTGGGGGTCGTCCCTGGAGAAAATTAAATGTTTTTCAATGAAAATAGTATTAACGCCTCTCGATTATACATGTCTGTGTACCGGTAAAGTTGTTGCAAGTTGCAAGTTTAGCAGAACATGATGTCACAGTGCATTTAACCTTTTGGATATCAATCATAACGTCATGAATTCTTGAGTTATGGCCAAAAATGTGTTTTGTGAAGTCACAGTTCACCAAATTCTGATCACTTCTTCCCCGAGTCCAAGTGGACATTTGTTCCAAATCTTAAGAAATTCCCTGAAGGCGTTGTGGAGATATGGCGTTCACAAAAGTGGATGAACAGATTATCCGAAATATCATGGAAAAAATGGATCATAAATAATCTCCACCCATAAATCTTAAAGGAGCGAGTTGACCTGACTTTTGTGAGGAGAAAGTCAGGTCAATATTTTTCGGGTGAAGTCTCGTAGTCCACAAACATTTCTGGAGCGTCACAGTAAAACAGAGTTGCAGCATCCTGCTAAACACCTGAAGCAGCTGGAGATGATTTAAAACATCAGATGTCTCTGTACAGCTCGTCTGCTGTGATCACAGACTGCAGAAGAGAAGAGATCACAACCTGATCTGAAAAGATGTGGGAGTGGGTGCACGCTAACAATTTTAGCTTAGCAGCTACAGTGAAGATTTCATCTTAATAAAAGGTCGTAAATAACATCTTCTCAGATCAGTTTGTGATCTCAGGACTTCTGGAGACTTGGATCACAGCAGACGAGCTGTATGGAGACATCTGATGTTTCTTTGGTTGTTTTGTACGCCAAGTCTCCAGCTACTACAGTTGTTGCTATGAAGCTCCAAAAAATGTTTTTTGGAAACAAAACTTCACTTGACGACTGCTCAAAATGACAAAAAAAAAGCTTTTGCAACAGCACCTTGTACTGCTGAATTCCTCTTCAGTTTTGTGACTTGCTTATGAAGTTATGAGAAGAAAACTTTTATCTAAACCCATTTTCTGACATTTGAAAATTGCATTTATGCAGAGTTATTTTGTCCGATAGTGAAAGTGAAAAGTGAGTTGTGAAGGGAAAACAAAAACAACAAGGCAAGAAAAAAACCTCGTGGTTGTTCCACAATGACTGATGCTTCTAATTTGTTCGATTTAAATGAGCAGAGTGAAACTAAAATTCTACTTTTCTGAAACAAAAGTGCACATCAAGGTCATGACACACTATAAGGGAAGATGCTGATTGGACACAAATATAAGGCGCCGTGCTTATTGGCACATTTATGCAAAGTTTCTGTATTAAAGCCGGCCCACTGTTTGCCCTTCATTCCTAAAATACAAATATTTGGTTCACAGGATAAAGATCAGCTCGCTCAGAGAAAAGGACGGACTGAATTTGCTGCTGACTGCATGTGAATGACTGTTTTCTCTCAACACATAATCCTCCCCCTTCCCCTGAATGCAACAAAATGAAAACAAATGGCATTCCCCCCCATATTTACAGCCAGAGCATCTGTTCAAAATGCACACAAACACAGCCGGCTTTTGCTTCCTTGTTAGCATTTGGATGGGGAGGCTTTCTGGGGAGAGCATTAGCGCTGTTTGGCTAACTCTGACGGGCTTCATCTCTCAAAGCTGCAACCGTGGAGCCTCGTGGGAAACGACGGCCACCTGCCCAGCTGCCTCCATCGCAACACTCCCAACTCTCTACTGTCAGCTGCAGCCCAGCCCCAGATTTAACAACCGCCAAATATATGAAAAATATGTCTTCTGTGGTTTAATCAGCACGCAGCAGCTGCCAGAAGTAGTTAGAACTTTTTAAGGTGATTATGTGTGAAGGTCAGGGTCAAAGGTTACAGAAAATTTAAATAAAATCAATCGTGACTGAAAACAGAAAGATAATTTTCAAATATGGTGACACAGCACGAGGTCACCTTGTAAGAAATGTTTGAACAAGATTAAAAAGTCAAGAAAGGCAACAATTATCCCAAAATGAGCCTGATGATGGCGAGAGCTATAAGTGTGGAAATGAAAAGGGTTCATCCTCTGAGGATATGAATGTGTTTACAGTCAAGTTGTTGGCAATCTGAACTTTACTTTCTTTTAATTTAGAGTGGAAGCTAGAAGAAAGAGAAGAAATGTTGGCCTATTTGTGGTGCTAAAGGGAAACGTAAATTTATAAAGATTCATCCTCTGGGACCATGAATATCCAGAGCAGATTTCATGAAAATCCAAACATTTGTTTGATGAATATCTTGTCATAGTTAAAATGTTGAGCTTTCAGTTTAATGCTGACGCTAGAGGAAACAGGTTGACAGAAGTTTTGGGGAATCATCCTCTGGAGACCCTAAATATCTGAGGCAGAATTCATTCAACTCTGGCCAGATGTTGTTGAAACATCTCGCTGTGGACCACAAATTTGGTGACAATATTTCTGCATGTTTATTGTTTTGGCCAGAGAAGAAAATACTCCTGCCAGGTAGCCTGATATTAGGACACTGGCTGGAGTGTTAGAGAAGCCAATCACAGGAGACTGGAGGTAAAAGGAGCAGGAGGAGGTGTGAGGAGGCAGAGGGACGGAGGTCCGGAGGAGGAGGAGGAGGCCTGGTCCCGGGTGTGACAGCAGCTGATGGCAGCGTGAGGCTGAAACATGCTCCGACATGCCAGTGTTCAATTAGAGGTGTGGCTCTCACATATTCACAGCTCCAGCAGGAAAACAGCCACTTAGTTACAGTGAAAATGACTGCTGGAGCATCATTTAGGACGCCTGTGGATACTGTTTCTACATGTTAATTAAAAGAAGCTCTTGGAAGCTCGATTTACCAGCTGTTCTGTCGTTTTTAGAGGAAAAAACATTTTTCATTGCAGCAGTGCTGCTTTTTGACCAGGCGGGATTCTCAAACAGCAGCTGCTCCACGTTCAGGTCCCACCTTCTACTAACAAAGTGCACAAGTTGCTACTGCTTCTGAACTGTTCATATAAAGATCAATAAGTAGACCAGCAAAGAAGTTTTCACAACCTTGTGTTTAAGTTAGACATAAAGCATTAAGGGATAATTTATGAAACATTAATGAAAGACATTTACAACTGATAAAACCTGTTTGAACTATGTTAAATAAAAGAGGACCAAGCTTGATGCTACATGTACAAAATATGTCCCTTTATCTGGATCCACACCAGAAGTTAATGGGATCTATTCTGGGCCGACCAACCAATCACTAAACTAACCAAACCACCAACCAACAGACAGACATGAGTGAAAACCTCACCGGTAGAGGTAGAAAATCAACGAGCATATTTATGCAGATGACACTCAAATGTACGTTGTTATGTCACCAAGAGAAAACACATCACAAATCAACAAATGACTGGATTTTACTTTTCAGGTGAACATTTCCTTCGACTAAGATGATGTGCTGGTTTCTACAGTGTGGCAGATAGAATCTGATTTACTGCCACTTCTATAAATCTCAACGGTTCAGGATCGTGAACTTTTCCTGCACCTGACTGGACGAACAACAAACAAGCGGCTCGCTGGGCTTTTATTGCTTTTTACTTTCAAAGGATAAAAACATGGCAGCTCTTCAGAAAACGTCCGACTGAAAGTGCCTGCACAAATGTTTTATTACAAATTTAATATGATAAAGAGGCCGTGAATCCTGTACATTTAGAGCAGCAGCCGTTTATCTTTCTTGTTTTCATCCTCACAGTTTTCTGATTGGCTTCCATTTTTCACCATCACAAACTGAGCTTTGGAGGCCGACACTGAGAGAGACTGTTGATAGTCGGTCTCTAACAGGTCACTGTGGAGAAAATGATTGAGCTGCAGACGTGGCGTGGCCTCTCGCTTTGCCTCTGGGAGCTGCCGGCGACACGGCGTCATCCATTTCTGCAGGCAGCGCGAGTGTGTGTGTGCGCGTCCCACTCCATCTCCATGCGATCACACAACACATTGCCTTTTCATTAGATGCAGGTAAATGAAATTGTCTTTCGTCTTCTGCGGCTGCACATGTGAGAGGAAGTCGTCCATGTACAGACACAGAATCTAATCCTCAGCTGACGTATAGAAACAGACTTAAACAGCACCAACAAATTCATGTAACCATTACATAAAGAAAGCCAGACTAAATGTCTACATGCGACTCCTCTTCCTCCCTCTCACCCTGTCACAGTGACTAACGCTCCACCACACAGTACCGAGGGGAACCAGCAGTCCTCACATTTATTTGGACGTGAGCAGATGAATATAAAACGCACAATCGACTCCCAACACACCCACCTCGTCTGCTGCTCAGTCTGAGAAGAAAATCCTGTTCTGTGTCTTCAGGGTCTCGATTTATTTTTGTGCAACATAAATTCTTTCACTTTTTAGCCAAGTTACCGACACTGACCGTGATATAAAAAAACAAAATAGATACTGGATTGTGCTAAATATACACGTGAGATAATATCATGGACATCGAGCTGGGGTTGGGTACCGACTGAATTAAATGAAATCAAACGGTTGCAGTTATCAGTGCTTGAGAGTTCATCTTTAGAGTAGCGTTAGATAGAAAGAGAGCAAACGAGATGTCACAAAGCTGAACAAACCTGAGGAATCACCGGTTCAAACATCAAATACATCTAAAGGCTGAAGAGTGTATATGTTTGACAGCCTGAAAGCTAGCTGATGTTAGGGCACCTGCAGCCAGCACTGCGCTCGTTAACAGAGAGTTGAACCCTCCTCCATGAACGACGAGGCATCAGCATCTTCATGTAATTACTTATCTGGCTGGAGGAGTTGTTGTAGATAACTGTCTTGGTTCACAAAGACATTACAGACGAGACAAACCACTTTATGCAATTTGAAGAGAAAAGTCCGTAACGCCAAGAATGGCGGTTGTGCGACACACATCCCATCACATCACTGGCATTGCTGCACTGACGCCAGCGCACAGTTGAGATTCACAACAGGTTAAATTGATTTGGTGCAGACGGGTCAATAATAAGCTGTGTTGTGTATCTGTGCACATGTGCAGTAGAAGCGTTTTCAACTTTATTTGTTAAAAAGTCATCAAACTTTTGAAGCGTTTCTTATCTCATTGAACAGGTGAGTCTATACATGCAGTTTTTATGTCCTGTTGACCACTGAGAGGCTCTCTGCACTCATTTAGACGGGGGCTGGTCTTGCCAAGATGGCTGCCGAGTGGCAAGACTATCCTAAAAGGACTTTGACGTTATCTTAGCATTTTTACTGGTGTCAGCTAAAACTCTGTACTGTATGAAATTCCTTACCAACATACTGTTGAGTACACTGAAACACTGTGAGGTTTTTGTAGTTTGTCCCAAACCTCATTATGTGAACTGCATTTTATCTACAGGGAGATATTACAGTAACCTGTTGTAGTGACAACATCATAACAAAAATGCTGTTTCTTCTACTTTGGATGAGACAGTAGATGCTGTAACATTGTATTGCTGCCCTCTACTGCTAGTTTTTAATGTTCCCTTTGACAGTTATTTATATACGTTTATATGGTTCAGTACTGGTTCAATACAGTAATATTCCATCAGTTTCTCCAGGTCCTACTTGAAGCACTGCCGGTTGTATTTGCTGATTTAATTCTTACAACTGTAATAACAAAGAGAGTGAAGTACTGAGGAAAGGTAGCATTGGATACCTGTGCTAAATTTACCACCACCGGTATAGGTTCACATGTGAATGGTACCAAATCCAACTGATAACATCTTTTTTAAATTTTCTACAGATATCGTGATATTATCATTATCGCAAATTTGTTTGGTGTCGTGAAAATCTGCTATCATGCAGCCGTCCTATGTAGTAAAATCGATAAAGATATCTTCACCTCTGCTGCTTTGATTCAGGTTCTTTCTCTTTGAAAGTCTTGATGGAAGTGTTAAATTAAATCGACGTCCACACAGGAGGAGCACAGCAGAGGTCAGCGACGCCTGTGCTGTATGTTTCGTTCACCTCTGAGCTGATAAAGGAAGAAAAAACAAACCCAGCCTCACGTCTGTGTGAAGCAGCATCAGCCTTCATTTGAACGACATGCTGTAAAGACTGAATACCGTCAGAGAGCGAGATCAGGCCGGAGAACAACCTCAGCAGCGCTGTGTCTTTATTTGTATGTGAGCAGAAGCCTTGTTATATTTGGCATGTTGCTAAGGAAACTGGCCTTCATTTAAGAACTATTGTTGCCTCTTCCACGAAGGGTGGAACAAACTGTGCCGAGGCTTTTCTTTTCATTTCTGAAGTATCCCTTTGACACGGAGCTCAGGTACAGCAGAGTTTAGTGCCACGCTAAAGAGCATGAACAAAAAAAAAAAATCTGTGGCAAGCAAGTCATTATTTTTCATTAAGCAAAGCCGCACAGTAATCACTCTTCAGTTCAGGGCCCAGATTCAGCTGACCGCTGAATAATGTGGAGTGAACACACACACACAGAAACACACACTGGTAGCCAGGAGCTGTGGAGAGACATCATGGATATACAGTCCTCAGAAATAACACAGCGCCTGTGGGCAGCAGCAGCACTTCAGCTCGCTCCGAATAATTGGGTTAATTTAGCCGTTTAGTGTGATGACGCCCCAGGACGGCGCCCAAAAAAGTCCACAGCAGCTCCAACAGTTGTGACAAAAATAAAAAATAAAAGCAAGGCAGCAGCAGCAGCAGCTAACAGCGTCCGTACCGTTTCTGCCTTTATCTCTTTCTCTGGGGCACTTCTGTCCAAACCCCATTTATTTTTAATTGCTTTTGTCCGCATCTTTGTTTACGTCTCTGCGGCCTCCGATAAGCAAGGCAATAATGGGAAATTAATTTGAATACATTTACAGAGGTAGCTAAAATGTCGGCCTTTAAAATAAAACTCATTGCTGCAGAGAGCAGCACGACATGAACCTCATTCTGCTGCTTTCATTAGCTTCCTGGGCAGCGCTCAGATTTCCATACGCGTGCTAACAAAGCAGCTGGTGTCTCCGACAGGCGACATGTAAACACAATGTATGTCAGAGGGCAAGGAAGACGTATCACAGCCGTCTGGACGGAGGGTGAAATCAGTCGAACAGAGGCTGCAGAGCGGTTACACAGATACTGATAGCAGAGTCAGACTGTGTCAGGGCCGAACATTAAGAGGAAAAATCTTTTGTGGATCTGTGAGCACCAGTTTAGTGCTTATCAGGAAGTGAGGAGAGCTGAACTGAGGCAGCTAAGAGCTGGTTTCACTTACAAACACCTTCAGAGAACTGAAAACATGGCCGACTGGCTCCCTTCTTATAGATTCTTTTGAATTTTGTCATTCTTGTCGTCTGAAGGCCCAGTTTTAAAGGACAAACTGGGAGTAATGTAGTAAGATTAAAGATGTACTGTATGTTAGTTTGTTTCCAAAACAGAGACCGAACAAGGAGAAGCAGACCAGACCAAAGGTATGCCAGAGTAAGCATAAAAGGGGTGTCCACATACTTTTGGCCACATAGTGTATTAAGATAATAGTCTTGTAAATCTCCCACAAAGCGTCTTTTTAATCACGTGACCTAAACTCACTCCCAGCCTCAGAAAATACTTAAAAACTACAGAAAACTACGTTTCTGCTAAAGCCTGCTTTTTTTAGCTGAGGTTTGGTGTGTCGGATTGCTGTTAATACTACAGCACCCATAAGCCTTATCTGCCTGTTGCCATGGAGACCACAGAGCATCTCAGCAGCAGGTCCTTCTCGTCTTCAAGCCTTCTTTCCTACTGTCTCGATGCATTCATGTGCAGTAAAATAAAATCAGAAGAACGACTCTCTGAGCAGAATCACCTTGTAGATTTGCCGTTTTTAGCCTCTACAAACACAGTGGCGTAAATTGAGGCCGTTATCGTCCCCTCGTCACATTTCCCTCCTCTTCACTCCAACCCTACATCCCGTAGCTGCCTTTCACCCATCACTCACGGCGACCTTGTCGAGGAAAAACAAATTAAAGTCCCATTTATTAAACGGTGCTCTTTGTTAGCGCCTGACTGGCAGCACAAGGACGGCCCCCGCCGCTGCTAAATTTAACCCCAAACCCAACAAACACTCTCTACAGATGATTCAGCTTTTATTTAGCTGGTTTTGATGAACTGTTCGTGGTTTTATTAACACAATAGTTCATCTTGCTCCTGTTCCGTCTCTCTGGGAACAGATGACACACGCACACACAGATGAATGAATCAAAACATTATTTTTATTTTATTCAGGAGTTCAGTCCTGAACACAGCGGGCATGCTTCAAGACCACTTTATCCGCCCGCCGCCCTTCAGCTCAAGGTTATCATAATAACCAAACACAAACCTCATGAAATGTTCAGATTTATCAGCATTTAACTGCTCCTGTCTTACAGAAAGTCTTTCAAACAGTCAAAAGATAAATCTGGTGCCAACAAATCACACAAAAAGATGTAAATCGAGCACTGAGGCGAGTGGACGCTGGAATAAAACTTCAACTCAACAGAAGTGACGGTTTATTCAGATCAAGATATTTCAAGATGAATCCAAAATAGATTTCATCAGTTTAGGCCCGGTGTACGAGTTTAAACCAGTTTGATTTTATGCACGGGAATATGTCAGATGTACGTGGAACGCGGTGGAAGCAAGCAGCTAGTTAGCAGCAGCCCTGGGATAGCTGATTAGCTTAGTGCCTGAGTGTCACACGCTACAATATTTAAAAAGGGGCAGTTTGTAAGAATTGTCCACCTGTCAAATTCACAGTCACAGTAAGGCAGAATATCACCACAGTAACCGCTAACTGCTGCTAATAGTAGCTGCCGTTAGCTACTAAGTTCAGTTAATCGTGCAGCTAACAGTGATAGCAGATGATTCTGCCTGGATTTGGAAGTAAATGGCAAGAAGCTTGCTGGTTAGCATGCTAACGTCAATAGATATCTCTGCAATACAATACACAGACATCTTCGACATAACATCAAAACTTTTATCTTTACATTTTGCTGATAATTATTCATTTCTGAATGTTTTAAACTAAAATTCCTACAAATCACACAAAGCCTCGTTTTGATCTGCTTCTGTTATATATATTTTTTTTTTTTTATTCGAAAATAACTTACCAAGCCTAGCTTTAATACAAACACTTCCTGTATCTGTTTCAAATTAAAAGCCCTCTAGAGTTTCAGTGTACAGAAACCCTTCATTTCTTAATAAGACTTTTATTGTGAAACATTTGCAGGAAGGTTATTTTCAGATTAAACTTTAGAAAAAGATAAAAGTTCAGTTGTGAGAAATAAGTCCGCGATGTGTAGCAGTTGTTCTGATGGATGTAGTGCTGCACTCAGGTGTTTAGACGTTAAACACAGATTTCATATCAGTTAAAATATGATTAATGAAGTGAACTACTCGTGTCTGATTTTAATATGTTTTACATTTCTTTGAGCCTGAACAGAACACAGCAGCTTAATTCAGGCACGTTTTGGTGGATGTATATTTACATAATCAACATATTCTCATTAAAACAAACGTCACAGCCCGCTCAGATCAGCTCTCACTGCTCGAGTGCAACTGATGGTGAAAGTCAGATTTCAGTGTGCAGAAAAGAGGCGGCACAATTCATGAGTCAAACGCTGCACGTAGCTGCACTCAAGGACATTTCTGAGGCCTTGAACGCAGATATTCAAAGACGTCCTCCTGCTGCTTTTGTTAAATTATGATTCTTAAGTCGACGATTTCCGCTCCACTTTAGTTACCAGGCAACTTGGCTGCACATTTTAAGTGAGACGTGATTAAGCAAACATATTATTCTCCTCTCTGAAACACATTTCAGCTCGGGCCTGTTAGTCTCTCTGCTCCTGCTTTTAATTCCTCACATGGAGCTCTTTATCGCAGCGTGTCACTGCCTTTGACAAAATTGGGCCTGGCGCTGCTGTCCCACAGACATGATAAAAACCTGGGTGAAAAAAAACAAAAAAACAGCGCCCTGCAGCAGAAATCTGTCAGAAAGTGGTCCTGGCAGAGGAAAGGTGACACATATGCAGCCTTAAATCTCAGCTCGAGCCAGGAAATCCCTTTTCAGCTCGAATCACAATCATCAGCCTCTCACACAGTCACAAACCGTCGTGCTGCTTTATGTGCCTGTTTGCATTTCTGTGCTGTTTTCCAGAGCGAGGCCCGGCTTGTACAGTTGTGTTCCCTCCCAGCGAGCAGCAGTTTATTTACAGACTCACACACACTCGTTTTAAAGCATGGCAGAGCTATTAATAGCGTGGCAGCAGCCCTGATCTGTAGCTTGAGAGGAGACTGCATACGAACCATGCCATCTTCTGGCTGCAGCAGAGAGAAAAGAGAGGAGAGGGAGGAGAGAGAGAGAGGAAGAAAAAAAAAACGACAAATCACCGTCGACATCCAGCCGGTGTGGAAGTGGAGACAGAGATACTGCTGCTCACAGACGATAACAAACCAGAGATACAACGTAGAGAAGCATCTTATTTAACATCACGTCTCCTGACGACACTGAAACAAAGGAGAAGCTTCCACTGCATCATCACTATGTTTCTCTGGCAGGTGAATCCTTCAACATGTCCGTCTGTCGCCGCTTAAATAAGTCAGAATAAACACAAACAAATGACTCATCTGGACATCACTTCACTGAGATGTATCAGGCTCCGTTTTCTTTTTGGTCTGAGGCCAAAATTATTAATAAATTATCAGAGCTGGGTACTGAAGCTCAAACACTAACTGTGTCTGCAGCCCTGAGTGTAGAAAACTGTCACACACTGAATTTAAAGTCTAAAATCAAGGTCTTCTTCTTTAGTTTGGAAATGTTACACTGTGATTAATTAAGTTCTTGTACAGAGCTGTCACGGCTCTCCAAACCCACGACTGGATTCGATTACAACAAGATCTTAGATGTGTATCTTGTTCAGTCGAGGTAACATCTTGTGTTTACAAGATAAAGGACAGATATATATTTACTTATTTACTATTTCCTGCCGCGGAGCCTCTCAGCTGAGGGATTTCTCACAACCGGAGTGACAATATCTTCAATCTTAGATCAAAGCTTAAATATTTTGTTTACACGCAAGATATTTGATTGCAGGAGATCAATATCTCATGTGCCCAACTAACATCTGTCCATAGAAGATAACTCTGTGTGTGTGTGTGTGTGTGTGTGTGTGTGTGTGTGTGTGTGTGTGTGTGTGTGTAATATCCACACGATCCATGTCATGTTATCTCGTAACAACTAAAGCAGTGTTCATTTTGACAGACATTTTAGATTTAGTCCAAGTCTTCAGACGAAAATGCCTTTTAGTTTCAGTCCTCTGTCATTTTTATCCTTCGTAGTTTTAGTCGACTAAAGCTCAAAAACATTTTAGTCAAAATATATAAATATATACATGCACACTAATACTATCATTAAAATCACACTTGTGCTGAAACTGAGCCTCCCTGAGCTCAGATCACACACAAATATCTTACAAATAAACTGAACTGCCGTGTAACTGACTGTAAAGAGTGAAAACACATCGAGCATAATCACAAGCTGCAGCAGAAATCAGAAAGGCAGGGAGCTGTGATTACAATCGACAGACAGACTAGACTCACCATTGTGGGGAAAGATTATTCATTTCTTTGACTGTCCAACAGGACACCACAAACATTTAAGTCCCGTCACATCGATGAAAACAAGACACACATTTCGTTAAACTTTTTGTTAGAAGATCTTCTTTCAGCTCGTCATCGTCATGAAAAAAGGACGTTGACCAACAATTTCCATCATAGTGTTCATTAACAAAATTAACACTGAACTACAGAGAGCTCGATATTAGATTCTTGTCTGCGTGGTTTAAAGTTTATGACTAGCTTAGGTTTTTAACCACATGTGGGTCCAATATCGTGCAGTTACATGCTATAACTGCTGTATTTCTAACATTTCTGGTGCTATACGCTGCCTGTGCGTACGAAAATACAGGTCTGTTATATTGTTGAGGGAATTGGTGCCAAAGGAAATCATCTACTGCAGGTAACACTGACTAGAGACAAGAACCTCATACAACTCCAAATAAAAAATACCCAAACTATCCCTTTAAAGTTGCTGAGAAGTCAGAATCAAAGCTTTAATGTTTTTAATCACGTCTCTCACCTTTACGCCAGAATCCGGCCCAACCGTGGCAGAAAAACTCACTTTGTAGTTATTCTTAAAAGGTATTTTAGAGTTTGAATTTCCCTGGAAAATGATAAAAAATGTTGATGACTCATAAATAAATGTCCTCTTAATTTCTACGGTGCTGGCCTGGATGTATGAAGAGAAGGAGTGTTTCTCGGGACTGGACCTCACAGATTACTGCACAAAAACACATTTATAACTTGGATGATGTAACGTTTGTAAACACCAATCAATACCCACGACCTAGCAGCCAGTTTTTACAGGAAAAAACGTGGCCATGCTGAAGCGAACAGCTCTCCACTCGCTGTTTCATTTGGACTTTAAAAAAATCCCCAACACCTCTCTGCTGTCAGCAGAAGGCAGCCATTTTGTTTCAGGCCTGTGAAGTTGCTGTAGCTGTCCCAGCTCTGTGTGTTGTACTGAACCTCCCCCCGTCTCTTCCTGCTTTTCCACCCGTCCTGTATCAGTACAGTCTGCTCCGCTCGCTCCCCTGACAAACATCATCTTCTGGCGGTCACGTCGGCAGGTCGGCCCTGAACGCCGGCTGCTTCCAAACCTCTCCAGCTGAAGCTCTGACTCACAGGTCAGCGTAACCCGGCAGAGAGAACAGGATGGAGGAATATGGGTGATATTTTTAGGTGAGTGACTCACACAGACACACATCTCTCTCTTTTCTCCACGCTTTCGCTTCTTGACTAAATGTCTTAACAGAGTGCCTGAGCAGTAACGAGCTAACACAGCAGCGGGATGAAAGGGCCCCGTCGCCGCTGGATGGTGCGTTTTCATTATGTGAAACTGCAACCAGGCCTTAATTCTGCTGTTCTGAACACGGCTCAAAATAGCTCCATCGAAATCAGGGGTGAAATTAGAAATACCTCGTGTGGCACCTCCGTCACTATAAAGATCTGTGTGAAGGATGAGACTTCATTTAAGAGTGTCGGATTAGATTTCAGCTACAGGCCTGAGCTGAATACATTTTACATCTGATTAATACGTGTGATGCTGCCATTTATTTATTTTTTAAATAGCAGCATCACATATGATATTTTTTTATGTTCACGATTAATAAACGTGGTTTCAGATTCATTCTGACCTCCTGTTCTCTCCATGCAATTCTAAAACACCATGAAAGATACAGGAGGTGGTTCAGGAAAGACAGTTTTCACCTGAAACCGGATCTGGACCGAGAATTATCCACCGTGGCCTTGTAGTTCTGGTTCTACAAATCCATGAGTCGATCTGTTTTCATTGATGGCTACACACACATCTGGACTAGTAACGATCAACAGATGGTTGGTTTTATGTCCTGACAACTGTCATTTACATTTTCAAACCTTCCTTTACAAAGATAGGGGGATTTTATAACAGTTTGACTTTATCCTGGTGTCTTTTTGACAAGTTCAAATATTATTCACCCAAAAAAAAGACGATTCAACTACGGACACCAGCCTTCTGTGGTTCAACAAGAACCACCAGAGTGAACCCTCTTCACAAACAAATCAATAAAGGATCTCTGAAAAACACTGAAGTGATTAGACACTCACACACTGACACACACACACACACATGCTGCCATGGTTACAATACCATGGAGTAAAATATATATACACACATCCCTTATATGGATCACTTCCTTGACCGTTCATGATCAGCACATAGATTTAATATTAGTTATCTTTAGAGATTATATAAGGCAGAATATAATACATGGGGTTATTTTTAATTGTTCAATTCCCAGAGAGGTTAACTGTTTCAGTGCCACTGGAGACAATAAAGTTTATTGTTCAACTGTTAAGTGTCCTGCCTCCGTTACATATCTGTGTCGCAAATGTTTCATCACCACATTTGAGGGATCGACGAAGTAAATACGTGTATAAATGTCGATATATTGATATTTTGGAATGTTTTACTCCATCACATCGGTCTGACTCCAGTGGAAATTACTCGTCACCTATTCTGCTGTTCAATCGCTAAAAAGTGATAATAAAGTTGGAAGTGGCTCAGATGTTCTTGGTTAGATCACACCTGCTGCACCTTTAAGATCTTTTGTTGTTGGATGCCATCAGAGATTTAAAACTAATTTCACAATCCAAAGTACAACATGTAGAAAAACACAGTTTTTTTTTTTTCAGACAGTAGATTGGTGGAGAACTGAAGGTGTAGAGGTAAAATAAAATAAGGTTTTAGTATGCTGATCTTAAAACTCAGTATGTAAGACATTAAAGAACCGTTCCTGTTATTGTTCCTGACTGTTTTAACTGCCTGCAGACGCTCTGCAGATTCATTTTGCTTTCAAAAGATGTCGGCGTGTTTTCACAGTCAGGACACACTGTCATTGTTAGCTCAACTCTTGGCAAACCTTTGGGCTCCGTGCGGCAATAACAAATCTGGATATCAATGCTGAATTAGCGAGCGGAGTCTGTTTTACAGTTGAATGTACCTTTGTGACGGCGCCCCGTCACAACTTCAAAGCACAGAGACTTTTGAGGCACAAATGTCCCCAACTTTGAAGTTGATCAGGGAGGCTGCCGAGCAGCGGCTGACAGTGGGAGGGGTCTGGATGAAGGCTGAGAGCCTCCCTAGAGGTTTCTCCACCACTGCGAGAAAGAAAACACACTTCACTTCAAAGCACAGCCGCTCCTCCATCGCTGCGACTCGCTATCTTCACTGCTTCTGCAGCCGGAGCCGCCGCCGCCGTGCAACCAGTGCCTCCAGTTCTATCATCCCAGTTTCTATGTGGGACGACAAAAAACTGAACACAACGACCAGCAGACAGTCTCACAGTGGAGGCTGCCACACTTCTATAAAAGCTGGATATTCATGGTCTCTCGGTTGTGGTGACCCTCTGACCTTTCCCCAAGAGCCAACACCAGACCAAGATTAATTCAGTCAAGTAAAATTAATCAAGTATGTAAAAACGTCACATTTGACAGCAAACTCTTCAGTGACCCACCTCCATCAGTGGACTGGCTCACATTGCTTCAGCTTTAGATTGTTGCTGCTAATCTCAGGTAAATCATTTTGACGTCCCGTGCCGACAAGCTGGAGAGTCCAAAATGGAAGAAACTATAAACTGCCCCAGAACAGTTTGTCGTCTTTCATGAGACAAGAGTTCGTCCTACACACGTCTTGTGAATAAACACTGTTAACGTCCCATTTCAATGAGGTGGCTATCAGTTAGCAGGATGACAGTTGTTTCTCTTTTACTAACAATGGCAGCTTCTTCCACTATTTTCTCAAAGTTTGTCTTGAGAAAACAGGCATTTTGTCAGATTCCTGTATGTTTATGACTTCGGGACAATCTGCACCAATCATTCACCGCTTCATGATTAAAAGACAATGGATATTGAAATAACAAGGACACGCTTGTTTTGACTGACCAATAGTCCAAAAACACAAAAAATCTTGATTTACTGTTGCTGACAACAAAAGCCAAGTTCTGCTATGAAATAACATTTTTCAATAATCCTAAATATTATCTGGCAATTACATACCAGACTGTGAGAAAAACAGAAAACGCATTTTCTTTTTAGCATGCTGTAATATCACAAGGTATCATTAGTTCAGAAGACTCATGTTATGTTTAAATAAGCTTCAGGCTATATGAATTATTTCCAGACACTGAGGAGGAGCAGTGTACAGACAGCTTGTGTAAATGTAAAGATTATTGGGATATTAAGAACCAAATTGAAACAGAAGCCATGACAATCTTCCTCGTGTTGACTCTGAGGATGCTCACAGATACCCACACATGTTAACAGAGTACATAAAGAGTAATAATGAGTTAATTTGCTCAATAGAAATGAGCTGTATTGTTCCTGGCGGCTCAGGCAGAGGTAAATTTAGCCTGCCACGTCACACGTGAGCAAGAGAAAAGGAGGGTAAACTCTCTGTAGCATTAAGTCTTTACTCGGCCCTTTTCCAAGGCAATGTTTGTGTCACTGCTGCTTTGATTAAGGGGATTTCCAAAGATTATATTCCCCACAAACTAGAAAGGCATTATCAGTATTAAAGCAGCGATGCCTTGAGCTATGCTGGAGATCTGTGGATGAGATCAGATTTGAGAGGGATGGCAGGATTAGACGCACAGAGGCGTAGACCTGACAGCTCATCACAGCTTAACACAGGCTCGATCCCCACGACACCGCCGATATCCCTCCGTCTACTAAATATTTGGACGCGGGACCGGATACAAACTGCCAGCAACAACAGAGGAGGAGGGAGGGTGATGCTGCACTGCTCAGGAAAAACTTTTCTAGTTCCTGTTTTGTTAAATGTGTCAGAACAATCAGTGGGATCCCATCACTTTGTGGAGGTTGTCAGGGATGCACATAACAGGGGTGTCAATTCAGTGTGACTTTCCATTTTAAGGTCACGATTCGATTCTCAAGTTGATCGGTGGTACTGCCTTTGAATTTGATTATTTCTGATTTCAGGCAAAGAGATATCTAATAAACATCTGATGGGCAGATCAGTATGGCCCTGGTTTTTTGGAGTCATGTCCTCCAGAGGATGAATCAGTCCCGAGTTGGCTCTCAGAGTAAATTCATCATGTGTTTGGTTCTTTCGGGGTCAGTTCAGTCGAGCCATTCGTCGCCGAGGTAAACATAAAACAGTGGCGAAGCTTCTCTACAGCAATATTTTCCTTTTAGATTTCTGCCACCTCGATACGGCCCGGCGCCACATAATGAACGACTGTGAGGGCCCTGCATCATGTGACACATTCATCTTCTTCCTCTGTGCCACTCCCACCCTCCTCCTCCTCCTCCTCCTCCTCCTCCTCCTCCGTTGCATCATGGGACAACAGGGAAGTGTTTAGTAAATCAGGACGAGTCCTCCTGGGCCCAAACAAGAGCATCTCTCTCCTTCATCACTGCTGCAGCTCTGCTACTACAGTCACTGTGAGTTGCTTCCTGAAATATTTCTCATCTACGTTGACATTTTTGAGAGTTAAGTTTGGAGTAATGACGGACGAATAAAGATCTGCTCACATCTGTGGTTCACCAGTCACCTTTTCTTTGTTCTCATAATTCATTTAACAAGTATATAAGGTGATTATTTGCCCGCAGGCATTTCATGACTGTTAAACAACTGCACGGTCATTAAGGTTTAATTAGATGGAAGTCATAAAATGCTAACGAGACCTTCCTGCGGGAAATAAGGCTGATTTTATTTAGCATTTTAACACATAAATATCAAGAAATTATCGACAATTTCTGAAGAAATGTTTCATGTGCAAAATCATTTTAAATAGTTTTAAGTTGCGTCTTTAAAGTAACAAACTGCGACTTTATTACGAATTAATGTAATTGTTTTTTCAATTAATAAATCAATCATTTGGTCTAAAATGTCGCTTTACGCGTGATGAAAATTGTTAGCATTTTAAGAAATTATTGATAGTTTAGTTCTTCAACTGAGAAGGAAATGAAGACTTCTGTACAACTTGGCCAACTTACACTTAAAAAGTTAAGATGTAAAGCTATATTCACCTTTTTACTTTTCTTTTTCCCTATTTTTTATGTATTTTGATATAGTTCATTGATTTTAATAATCAATAAATTGTTACAGTTGGTTTTTAGGCAAAAACAGCCAACATACTCTGGTTCACGCTTCTTAAAAGAGTTTTATATCATCGTTAACTGATAAATTTGGACAATTGAAGATGATTTTTTCACAATTTTCAGACATTTTATCAATGAGATCACAAGAGCTATTGATCCAAGTAGCCATGTCAGCAGTCACTAACCTGTGTTATTGTCACTAATATGTAAAAAAATAAATAAAGATCTTAATTTCCACTGATATATCTTGGATTCATATTTTGATAGGACTCCTAATAGCAGCCTAAAATCCCCCCAAAATACTATTATAGTTCTCTGGTCACTTTCAGAACATAAAGGTCTTTGTAACTCAGATTAAAAAGTGCTTTATAAAAAAAGGTGACTGATTTAATATAGCAGAACACATGTGGGGCAGATCAATGGGTAAAGTCACCTGATCGTCCCTGTTCCCCTCTAACAAATGACACCAGCCTCCTCCTTCGACCAGGTATTTATTGGCGGCCCCTGCGATGCAGCACATGACGTATAGTGTGGTCTCTATTATCATCCGGGTGATGTAGTGTGACGTACGACCCCGTGACCTTCCACAGGGAGGACGAGGCTCAGGAGGAGGCGTCACGGACTCAAACAAACCAGACGCACAGCGGCCTCCGGCGTGGGGTGTCACTCAGATGCTGTGGAGGACAACAATGGGCTGATGGGACTGATGACACAGCTGGGACATCACTGTGGCCCGGGACAGACGCTCAGACTGGACGTTGGACAGGTCAGACACCTGACTGACAGTCGTGCCATCATTGATACAGTACAGTTATGAAGCGTGGAAGGAAAAACATTTAAGTGATAAAATTAAAAATGATAAATGTCAGTTAGGCAACAAGTTTATCGCTCATAACCTCCATTTTTATCATTTAATTGTCGTGTCTTCCACCCTTCATAAACAGAAGTTAAAAGACTGACAAACAAAAGATTCCTATGACTTTTCTTCACTTTGCTGCTTCTGAGAAAGTACTGACTGAATATATTACAGAACAACATGTTGTCTTAGTGTTTTATCATCTGGCTGTGTTAACGAGAAAAACAAATCTATATCCTCTGAGTTAGTACATGATGTTTTAAACTGGAAATATTTGTTTTGCTTTAATGTATCTTCACTGCATTTTCAAGCTATTCCAGCCAGAGTTCACACCAGGCTTCTGCACTAAGCCCACATTAAAACATCACATTAAACTTCAAGTCTTTTCAAGGATTTCCAGACCCCATGTGAACCCTGGAATGTGATTAAACAGCTGCTTTAGTTTGTAACTTCATATTCCTTTGTTGTTTTTAATGAGTTGAAATCAAGTTTTAAAGATAAACCTGAGCAGTAATGTCGTTACCATGGAAAATTTACAGTATTATCATTTAGGTTAACTGTACATCCTTCAGTGCAACGCTTACAGGAGGAAAAATGAAGATTTTACAAAAATCAGCTGAGAAACAAGAAGGATGTGACCTCTGACAGATGAATAATCATAAAATCATTCTTTGTTTTTTCTGTGTTTTGTGTCGTGAACCCGATGAAAAGGCCTCGGCCTGAGATCTACTTTAGCTACAAGCCCACCTGATCAATTTTTCAAAGGGTCTTTGAAGTCACCCTTGTTGAATACACAGCCCTACTTCCTTTTATGGCGAGGCCTCTTCCCCTTTTAAGGATGCCACTAGGAGACTCAATAATGCATAAAAAGCAGGGCATTGTGGGATGCTGGCCTAGAAGGAGTATGTAAATGACTGCTGGGTAAGAAGGCCAAAAACACAGGCCACTCCCACACATTGTTCTGATGTAAATACACAAAAACACACTGTTTTTCTGCAGTTTTAAGATGTGAGCTTTTCTTTTTAATGTGTTTGGACCCGACTGGAGGAGAGCAGCAACTCCAGCAGGACAAAATGTTCCTTTTTTTTGCATCATGAGAAGCTCGAGGAGTGAAGAGAGCAGAAAAAGCTGCAGCGTTTCACATTTTCATAGATGTCAGACGTACAATCAGGCCCTGATGTCGACAGCAGGAGACCAATTTCTCTGAGCCGGAGTACGAAATGGTTTCCATAACAAAGACTAATCAGACTAACATTTGAGAGTTTTTTTGCTCTTTGTTAGTGCTTTTCCATAATTGACCTCTTTCTGCTGATGTCTGTTTAGCTGGCTGACTGAGTCCATTGTTTGTTCCTAAAAAAGCCTTGACGAACGAACCACTTCCTCACCCACACACACACACTCACATATATATACAGAGGCAGGAGACGGAGGGAGAGGCAACAAAAAGCTAATCAGAGAGCAGTGAATGAGGCCTGGACAGCAGGGGCTGAGAAGGAACCAGCTGCTGTGGGAAAGACAATAACATTCCTCTCTTTTCTCTGCTCGCTTTCTCACAAAGACAAAGACCTGCGAGGACAAATACAGCTCCTCTACATCTTCACAGCCTTATCAAAACACATGTCTGTGCTTCAGACCTGTTTATCCTCAGTGAAGTGCCGAAAAAGTTACATTCTGGTAGAATAACACTGACTAGAACAGAAATAATTACATGCACACTAGTGTGCTCAACCAAATGCCAGAATACATCAGTAAGTAAATAAGTACATTTCTGCAAAAACAGAGATGTTGCAACTTTAAGTTTCTTTAGGCCCAATTTTCAATTTTATCTTGTGACAACACTGTGCTTATAGTCTGGTTAGGTTTAGTCACAAAATCACTTGGTTTTGTCACAAAAACACTTCTTAAAAATATTGAGATATGTCAAAAATACCTGGTTTTGTTGCTGAACACACAGCAAGGAAATGTCCCGAAGTCTCGTCAAAAATATCCCAATTCTGTCGCCGCAAACACGGCTGAAAATATCTCGGCCTCTCGTCAAAAATACTCAGTTTTGTCAACACAAACATAGCTGACAGTGTCCTGATATAACACCAAACATATCTGGTTTTGAAACATGGCATAGTTTTGTTGCCACCAACGTGGATGTAAATGTCCAAACATCCTGTCAAAGATAACTGGTTTATTGCCAGAAACACAGCTATAAATGACCCGACGTCACATCAAACATATGTGGTTTTGTTGCCACAAACATGGCTGAAAAATATCCAAACATTTCTTTAAAAATATCCTAATTTGTGACCACAAGCACAGCTGGAACGATCCTGACGTCTCATTATAAATATCTGGTTTTGTCACCAGAAAAACACGCCTGAAAAAGTCCCAACCACTAGTTACATTAAATACGACTGAAAATGTCCCGATATCACGTTCAAAATATTCCAATTTTTGTTGTCAAAAACACAGCTGACAGTGTCTCGATATCATGTCGATCGTACCTGGTTTTGTTGCCATAAGCACAGCTGGAAATGTCCTGACGTCTTGTCAAAAACTAATATATGAATATGACTATCTGAGATGTCAAACACCAGTAAATATTAATATAAACCGGGTCGCTCCACGTGTCTGGAACGGACTGAAATATAGGACAGAGGTTCACATGTCGCTGTATGAGGTGGACTCTGATTGGATTTCCACTGCAAACACTTAGAACAACATCGTAATTGATACGCTGCGAGTCAGTCCACAGCAGTTCAACAGATCAAGTAAAACAATTAATAATTTGCTGTGAGCAGTCATTCAACATTATTCATGGAGCGGCACCCCTGGCCTTTCCATAATTACCCATTTAACAGTGCCATCTGAGCCAATCAGAGGTCAGGACGCTGAGGAGGGGCTGATTCAGCAGCTCTGGAGACGGAGCCCACGCTGACTGACGACAGGCCCGTCACACTGGAGCTATTAATAAGCAGTAGTTTAATTACAACAACAGACTTCTTCTCCTCCTAATTGTTTATTTCAGAAGTTCATCCCTATAATCTCTGCACACCACCAGTCAGTTTCAGTTTAAAGACAAGGATCCAGACTGGAGATGAGAGGGATTGTGGGGCACTAATCGACGAATCACAGCGCTGGGAGAGAGATATCCGGTGATGGCAGGCGTCAACGCCCGGCAGCAGCAACAACAACAACAACACGACTTTCTGCCTCTGTCACTTCTTCTTCTCTCCGTCTCTTTGTAAACTCCCCAAACTGCAGTGCTCCCGCTCAATGTTTAATCAGGATGACCTCTTTAGTTCAGAGGATAAATAAAAGATTACAGAGCAGCCCAGTTAATACAAAAGCAGGAGACGGGGGAGCTCACAAGCTCACTTTCAACTCCCGACTTCTTCAGGCCTGTGCCAGTTAGTTACCAGCTACTCTCCTCACCACCCAGAACAACAACGACAACGACAACAATGACGACAACAACCGTCTTATGAAACTGCCTAAACAGAAGTATTTTGTTCCCTGAACCAAAGTATTTCTGTTCCCTGAACCAAAGTATTTTGTTCCCTGAACCAAAGTATTTTGTTCCCTGAACCAAAGTATTTCTGTTCCCTGAACCAAAGTATTTTGTTCCCTGAACCAAAGTATTTTTGTTCCCTGAACCAAAGTATTTTGTTCCCTGAACCAAAGTATTTTGTTCCCTGAACCAAAATATTTTGTTCCCTGAACAAAAAAGTATTTCTGTTCCCTGAACCAAAGTATTTTGTTCGCTGAACCTAAGCTGAAAACTAAAACAGGGAATAATATCTCTATATCTTCGCCCACATTACATTGGGACATTGTTCAGGTTCAGTTTTGATTCTGCTGAAGAGGAAAGAAAGAAAATCCACAACCACAGTTGAGCTGTCGGATGAAAACCAGCAGGCGACAGTTTGGGCAAACCGCAAACCTCCCAACACATCATCAAGGTAAGAAACACGTTTTCCTGCTGTTTGGAAAAACAGCTGCAGGAATCCCAACGTGACAAAAATTCAATGCAGCTCTGTCAGGTTCAGGGAGTGAAGCTCCTGTGTTCACTAAACCGCCTCTCTCCGTCTGACAGATGGAGGTGAAGTGGGTTATGGGAGCAGCAGGCTGCTCCAGCCCATCATCCTGTCAGTCTGTGTGCAGGGCGTTCACCTGCCCATACATGTTTCCCTTTAACTGATGAAAGTACATCGGAGACACTCGTCACTCAGACCTCACTTCCTGTTCGGGGGTCATCGCTCGGTGGGAAACAGTGAGGAGACAAAGATTTAATTCTGAAGGTCAAGTTTGGTTTCAGACGGTCTGTCAATCAGCTCAAGAGCTTACAGAAATTTAAACTCATGGTATAGTTGTGTAATGATTTAAGGTGGTGCTCCTAAGGTGGCCTACTTCTTGTTTACAGTTTTTTTTCCATCAGTGTTAAAGGAGGAGTTCAGATAAAAATGTAAATCCAGTCATTAACCCTAACTGAAGTAGCTGGGGACACAAACTGATCTGACAAGACGTTATTTACACCCTCGACGTGCGGTTAAGCTCGTGCACCCATTTCAGACGGGATACATGCTAACGCTTTAAGCTCAGCAGCTACAGTGAAGATTTCAGCTTCATTAAAGGTGTAAATGACGTCTTTTCAGATCAGTCTGTGATCTCGGGGCTTCTGCAGACCTGGATTACAGCAGACGAGCTGTATGGAGACAATTTTTCCTGCAGATGTTTAAAATAAGTAAAATTAAACTATTAAACTATTAAAACAATGTTTATTTAATAAAGATCACCACAGAAAAACTTTTTCTTGAACCTTCATAAAACTTTATTTTCCACCTCTCCAGTTAATGCAGATTAAACTGTTTTTATACTGAGGTCTTTATATGAAAGTTTATATAGACAGTTTTTGTCAGTTGAGAAGTTTAAGGACATCTCCTCGTTGAAATCTCGCACGAAGACATTTCAGATGCTGCTGTCATGGTAACTGTCAAAATAATCTGCCATACAGCGGGGTTGAGATGCTGCGGCTCAGCGTTTGATGATAAAGTGGGTCTTTCTGGCCGGGTCCCGCTGCTGACTGTGCACAGCGGCGTTGTCAGCCGGTAAGCTGCTGACCGAAGCCTCGGCCCGCCGCTCCGCTATCAACACAGAGACGAGCTGGAAAACCTTATCAAGGGAAAAGTCAATACGGCTGCCTTTCCTAATGCTGTGCCCTTTACAGGAAAGAAAAATGCTTCAACAAGGACCCGATTCTAATCTCTGTGAAAAAAAGTCGAGACTGTCCTTTAAATTACAGCGTTCAAGGTGAGTTCATCGAGCCTCTGCAGCAGGACCGGTGGGTCCAACCGTTTTATTTCACTCTTTAAGAAGTGTATTCACATATTTTTATGTTTAGGAAGAAAAAAAGTTCCATTTTTGTGACACCTTCACCTTTTTAACCACTTTACCCCTCTTCAAAAATATTATTCAAAATCACAGAACTTTATTTCACATCCTCGTGCAGATCCCAAAGTTAATAAATACCCAATCTGTGGGGCTGAATGTTGGGGGAATGTGGATAAAATTATGCACAATAAAAACAGCTGGAGTCTGGCTCAGACTGTAAAAATGAAGCACTACAGCACTCAGATATGATAATGTGTATTTAAGAGATTAAAACGTTAAAAACACCCGACTACATCTTTAGCTTTAGTTTCTAGAACAATAACACGAGTTTGGTCCACGACTGTCCTCTAACTGACACGTAAGTTGTGACTCAAGCCTGAGCTCAACTGTAATCTGTTATGCATGAAAGCGCTCACGTACACGAGTCGCTTCGATGTCAAGGAATTTGCTCGTGTCTCATCGATGTTATTCATGGTGTCAGTCAGCTGGACGGCCACACCGGTGGGTGGAGGAGGAATGAATATGAACGACTGACGAACAGAAACCTTTTTATCATCACAGCGACTTCTCAAAACCAAGAGTCTGCTGCTTTTATTCTGAAGGTGTGAAGAGGCTGTTCCTGTTCTTCTATTCTTATTCGATCCACACACACACACACACACACACACACACACACACACACGAGGCCCAGGTGACTGGACGGTGATAAAACGTGTTGCTACGATACCGGGGTGAGAAAATGTGAGGAAGTTCATTAAGGGTGAGGCCGCTGAATGGAGCTCCACCGAGAGAGGAAACAAATGAGTGCAGCTTTTGTCCCTCCAGCTCATCACCGAGCCGGCCGAGCAGCCGGCAGACTGAAGACGTTCACATCTGACAGCAGAGATCAACCACAAGCTGCCGTGTGCTCCCTCACAACACTCACAGCGTTCATCACACGGTCGACCTCTCCGTTAACTCATAAAGAGCATTAAAGGGATCGCATCGAGAGGAACACGTCCACTAGAGCCAGAACACAAACATGATGATACCTGATGAAACGTCAGCCAATAGAGAGCAGCGGTCACGTGACAAGCGAAGCGGTCTGAAGACATCACTTTGGACGATTTGTAGACTTAACGACTGATGGACTGTGAAAACGACTGCAGGGCTCCAGACTCACTGCTCCCACCAGCAGCTCTGGTGCTCCTTACTGCAAACTTTAGGAGCACCACTTAAATCATCGAGAAACGCAATACATTTGCATTTTCAACATTTTAACTGCTTTGAGAGAAAGTCATTTTCCATTTAAGCAGCACCTCCTAAAAGCAGATAACAACCATCAATCAATAACAAATGTCTGAAGTGTTTTAAAACTAGAGTGTTTCCTCCTTTCTTACTGGGATACAGGCTATGAAGACCATTTTTGTCCCTGTATTATCATAAGTATCAGTCCATTATTAGATTCCTTGTGATGCTGACTCCATCACATAAAAACAAGTGGCACTGTGTAAAAACATGGTCACATGTGACTATATGGTTGCAGTCTGGAGCCCTGAATCAGCAGATTATCTGCAGTTAACTCTGCAGTGGACTGAGATCAGGAGTGGATCATTTGGACTTGCTTTAACAGGTCAGTATCCCCAAACATCAGCACGTTAGCCTCCAAGCTGTCCTGATTAATTAGCATCAACCTGTAGCTGCGCGTCCTGATTTACCCATGAATCTATCTGAACTCCACCCCTTCAGATACTCCCATCGTCGACTGGACGAGGATCAGGTTGAACTTTGTAAATATCAAACATGCCGATATAATTGACTGTAACTTTCCGCCTCCTGAAGTGTGTGTGTGTGTGTGTGTGTGTGTGTGTGTGTGTGTGTGTGTGTGTGTGTGTGTGTGTGTGTGTGTGTGTGTGTGTGTGGATGGTATTTGAGTGCAGCAGAAAGTAGTGCAGTGAAAACACACTGATGTCCATGAAACCGCAACAATTAACTTCAGGTCTGCGTGAAATTGAGCAATGATACGGACTCGTGCTGAAAATACCGCCACCACAAAGGGCAGGAGATAGCTCTCATAAACAAAACATGCAAATTACTGGAGCACTTTGTCTGCGCTACACAAACACAAATCTTCAAAAAGAAGAGGCTCTGTGCACGATGCAGGGAGGCAATTTTTGAATTATTACAGCAATTTTCACGGCTTTTTGAGTAGGATAATCCGAGCTCTGCAGCACTCCAGCACACAACTCTCTCACTCCCTGAAGGGAGAACCAGACTGAAGATGTTTCCACCTGCCGCCTTCAAAACTCACCACAGAAGAAGAGAGGGAAATGTTTCCAGGCTTCTTCTTTACTAATGAAGTCACATCTGAAGCACCAGGGCATGTCGCCGCTTTGCTTCTGTACCTGACATCAGGCTTCCTCTGAGGGATCACACGCTTGTTAACATGAACAGACTGTATACGAGTTTACATACGATGCAGCGTTACAGCTGCTGTGATGGAAACTGTATCAGACGATCTCAGAGAAAAGTTGTCATGTTGGTAAAATGGTGTCGTAATTCCACAGAAAAGTCCAAAATGATCAGATAATTCAATTCAATTCAATTCAAAACACTTAAGATAAGATGCACATTTATGAGATGCAAATTCCAAAAACTACGTCATAATATTACCAGAAAGAGGCCATACACAAGAATAAAGATGGAACATTACAAGAATAAGTTAAAATATCATCAGGTTGAGTCCTAACTCTACTAGGAAATCTTTATCTTATGAAAATGTTGATGAAGTAAAGAAGAATGAGACGAAGTATCTGAAATAAAGTCAAGTAAGTTACAGGAAAAAGCTGATCAGCATCATATCTGTAATAAAAATCTGTATTATCATTATAATGTTGCAGTTTTATGAAATAAAGTCATGATTTACATGACTAACGTTGTGATTATGAAGATAAGATGTACAATTATGGAAAAACACTTCATAAGTGTATAAGAAGTCATAATATAAGAAGAAAGAGAAAATGGATGAGAATAAAGTTGTGATATTAAAAGAATAAGTTGAAATATCATCAGGTTGAGAACTTTACAAGGAAATATTTAACTTATGAAAATGGTAAATACAGTACTTGTCAAAAGAAGGAAGTGATTTTTATTGTTTTTTTTACAAGAAAATCTATAACGTCATGAAAATAAAGTCAAAGTTTCCCAAGATATGAGGCATTGCGAGAAAAAATAGAAACAATATCATGAGAGGTCCTGTTTGTACCAGAACGAGTCAAAATATCATGAAATAAAGTCCGAACTTTACAAGTAAAAGCTGTAATATCATAATAACTGTATGATCAGGAAAAAAAATGAAATTTTGAAAAAGTTGTAAAGACACGATAAAAAAATCTTACTTTTATGAGGGAAAGATGTCTACAACAAGATGAAGTTGTAGTTTTACAAGAAAAAGTTGGAATTCAACGTCACGAGATTATGGTCTTAATTTTCCAAGAAAAAAGGAAATTAGGAGAAAAAATGACGTTAAATCACGAAAAGCTTGAGGACAAAGTTATTATACGACCAGTTCAAGCTGTAATTCTACCAGAAAAAGCTTCATCATAACAAAAAGCCATAACACCATGAGACATAAGTTAAATGATTAACATTGTAATTATGAGAACAGTTATGTCATGAGTTAAATTAAAATGTAATACGAGACAAGACAACTTTTGAGGAAAGATTATTAAACTACGAGATCAAGCTACCTAAATAAAAAAAAACATTTCCATAGTTTTGATGAAAAGCTTGGAGTAAAGGCTGTGCCGGCTTCTCTCCTCTCACCTGTGATCATCACATGTGAATTAAAGTGTGCAGAAGGTGAGTACAGAAGCCCGGACGGGACAAAGCAAAGAACAAAGAGCGGCGCAGCGTTTCCTGAGTCTGTGCAGCAGTTACAGCTCGCAGCCGACGACTTGCCTCATGCTCGCAGTCTTTCTATCGATTTCACTAACTTGCGTCTTTCATTCTTCGCTCCACAAAAAGCCGTTTTCCAAACCAAACTCTCACTCATTATTTATTATTTCCTCTGGGATCGGCTCCAAACACAACAAATAAAGAGTGTTGCTGTGAACAGAGGAAGTGATGAAATTTAATGACTTTTTCTTCTTTTTGTGGACCTGCTGGTGTTTCTCACAGAGACTGTAACTCTGCTGCTGAATGAGCCTGAGGGAGGCGTCCGTCCTGCTCTCAGAACAGACTGTAAAACACAGCCTTTATCATCTGTGTCGTTCATCTGCCTCGAAAGAGCAGACGGACCCCCACTGCATCATGGGAAATGTATAGATACGTTAGCAATGGTTTTTCCTCTAAATTATTTTCTTCAACGCTTCAGAAACAACAGGTAGGTTGGATTTTGTGTTGAAAATTGTTTGTCTCGGCACGGTTTCAAGGTCTACCGTGCTCTGACACTGATGTTTGTTGTACCGTGAACATTTGCTTATCTGCGCTGTTGGATTCAACTTTATTAGTGTTATCAGAAATAAGTAATATTTCAGGTCTGTATCAAGTTTAATGGCCATCAGAACTAGGGGTGTGGCGATATACCATTACTGACAATAATTGTGATATTTAATTCGGCTAGTTCACCAAACTTTACGAACACAGCAGCAAACAGACAAACGCCTCAATTTAATTGTAAAAATATGCCATGCAGTCTTAGACAGCTCAGATTCTCCTGATGCTGTTCATGCGAACCATTTCAAGCTAAAACCACATCAGCAAGGTACAATCAACAAGCTAACAAACTAGCTAACAAACTAGCTTGTATGCCAACACACCAACAAAGTGTGTTTCAGTGGAGCATCAACAACATCCGTCTTCTCTCATTCCAAAACGTCCACGAGATCCATCTCAGTCACACATTTAGTCCAAAACACATCGTTCATCATTAAATGGAGACGTGATCCTAAAATGGCCGCCATTTGATTGAAGAGAGAAAAAAAGACATAATTTTAAGTGATATTGTTATCAAATTGTGTGTGTTTTCCAGCTAATAGAGGCAGTTACAGCTCATCTGCAGGCTGATTTCAATTAAAAAATAAATATTTCAATGTGTTCAAACTCATAGATTAATAACAGAAGCCCAACACCATGTCTGTCTCCAAATGGTTCAACAACAGCTTTGAACCTACTTTGGACTGGACTGGGAGAGACCTTTAGGATCATGTTACTTTCCAGGATTAAGAACAGGTTCAAAATTAAATATTGATATTGTGTTAAAAAATACCCTTATGATAATATTGTTTAATGCATCAGCTCTTGAATCATTTCTGTTTCTGCACGTTCTCACTGTGAACTGAGGATTTCTTTGGACCAAACCAGAGGTGACTAGGAGACAAACCAACACTGTTCTGGTTCTTTGATTCAGTTTGTGTCCAGTTTGAATGAAGTGTGTTTTACGATGGCGATGAAGCTCGTCTTAGTTCAGTCAAAGAGAGAAACTTGAACTCAGACGGTGGACGGTTGTATTTTTCTGTTTAGAAGGAAAATAGATGTCAAAATATTTCCTTTCTTCACATTTAGTGAGTTTATTTTGTTGACTTATTAGACTCAGTAGTGAACTGGTTGCTTTGACATCTCCCAGCTGAAACTACAGGGCTATCAGACTATCAGAGACGGGCCGGGCCGGGCCGAGCTGGTTAGCATGCTAACTTCAGTAGAACACAGAACATAGACGTCTTTGACAGAACATCAACGCTGGCCACCTTCTACAAACTGCTCCTTACAAGAAAAATAGTCTGCAGATTCATCTATAACATAATAAATACATGACCATATTTATCAGCACTAAATTATCCACCTTAACTATTTTTCTAGCTTTTTTTAGGCCATTTCAAGAAACATCGCAGTTTGAACAAAACAGGAGAAAAAGTGTCTCCGTTTCCATTTCATGTCTGTTGAGCTGTGAAACTGGAGAGCTGCAGGAGCCCGATTTAATAGGATGCAGCTAAAATATTTAAAAGAATAGAGTCAGTTTGTGTAGATAAAAAGATAAGTGTGAAATAAAAGAGATGATAATGGATTTCAGTGTTTCTAGGATGTCCAGTGTGAGGACTCACTGAGGTGAAAAGGATGAAAAATAGAAATGATACGCAGATCTGATGTCAAAGATTAAATCTGTGTTGTGAACTGATTTAGCATTGTCTGATGATCTTAAAAGCAGATTTACTGCTGCTCCGTCTTCACATTACACACTGTTGCTGTGTGAAGAGAGATGACAGAGTGTTTGAGAGCGAGCAGCAGCATCATGGCAGTCAACATGGGTTAATTCATCGCAGCCTTTCTGCTCCCTCTGCCTGCCAGCAGAGCTACATCAGCACTTTTCTGTGAGTCTCTGGAAATGACTGTTTGCTGTTCGGTAATAAGAAGCCGTCAGACGGATCCACGACTGCAGGATGATACAAACCCGGCAGAGCAGGGGGAAGGGAGGCTGGGGTTTTCTAAGCATAGTTGTGAAACATGTACAGGCTCAAAGTGGCCAACAACACTAAAAATTAAATAAACATGCGGTTCTTCAGGTTGTCGTATGTGGCTGTCTTACTTGCCGCTTTCTCACAGATGTTACTGTTAATCCTTGTAAAAGTCTCAAAAAATACAGGCAAAACATTGAAAAGGTTTTTTAACTGTCCAATTAAAAAATGTGACGTATAATTTTGACTTTATTTCATGTTTTAACTCTTGTTCATAACAAGAAAAAGCTGTAACATCATAATAATGATGCATTTTCATTAGAAAAATACTAAAAACTGTATAATCAGGAGAAAATACTGATATCTTACTAAATAAAGTCATAGTCTAGTTATGATGCCATTCGTAATAAATGCTGTTTTTTTTTTTTTTACTCAAACTTTTCACTTTTTTATTCCCTGCAGGTGTTAACAATTAAAAGTCCAAAAGGAACAGATGGGATTATGTCCTGTTTGCTGCTTTGAATGTGAAACATCAGTGCAGGAAGTGTTGAGTTCTACCTTTAAGAAATATCTTAACAGACTCATCGCTGAGATGAAACTGATATCCACCATCTCATCTCTTGAAATGGCAAAAAAAAAAAGAGGATTTCCTAAAATGTCAGACTTCCTTCTGGGCCGATTCAGACTAACTCCAGGAAACCGTCACGATTCCATTGATGGCTTTAAACACCGATGCAGACAGCCTGGCGAGCTCCTCGTTTTTAACCTCACATGAAGCAGAAATCACCTTTTTACCCAGAAACAAACGTGCAGGCTGTTCAAGGCCTCTGATTGTGGTGAAAAGAGTGAAACATAAAGCTGCTAGACAGACAGCCCGGCCTCCCTCAGGAAGAGTCATCACAGGGTTTCCTGCTATGTTCCTCTTAATTAAAGCCGAGCGTGCCTCCAGTAACGAGTACAAAGACAAAACAAAAAAATGGGGACTATTCTCTGCAGCGTCAAGAGCACAAGGACGACCGAGGGCAGATTTATAGTCCTGTGAGACTGAACTGGGATCTGCTGCTGCGTGGTAGTGATATGTGGCTGCCCTTTAGGTGGCCTGTCCTACTAAACACACACACACACACACACACACACACACACACTTCCATTTGTCTTACTACACTGAGGTTCTCAACCTGTGAGGCCACAATTTTCTCTAAAAGATTAAAGCCTGGACAACATCCACAGCAGTTCAGTTCGACCAATCAGAGAGCTACAGGAAGTGTCCAACCAATCAGAGAGCTACAGGAAGTGTCCAACCAATCAGAGAACTACAGGAAGTGTCCAACCAATCAGAGAGCTACAGGAAGTGTTTACATGATTACAGTTTCCTCTAAAACTTCAGAATAAATGTTTTCCATATAAAGTGGAAGCCTGATCGTTTGACATACGTCCTCAGATGTCCTCTGATGACAGTTAACTGTTGACCCTGGAAACAACAACATAGACGCAATATCCACTCAAGGTCCACTTACTAACTTTCAGCTGTACCACAGTCTTCATCTGAGCATGCTCAGTACTTACAACTGTAGACATTCTGTCAGTCATTCGTGGTACAACCTTCTTAAAGTGACAAATGAGAGGATGTGGATCTGGTCTCTGACGTCCACGCCTTCATTTCTCTTTCTGTCCAGAGTGATGGGACTAGAGTGTATCCCAGCATGCAATGAGGCAGCCTGGACAGGCTTCCAGTTCATCACAGAGTGAAGAGACGGACAGACGCTGCGCTTCATACTGATGGACGAGTTAGTGACCACAGAGCAAACTCCTGAGAGACGAGCAGGAAATGAAGCTGAAACACGTCCTGCAGAGACTCTCACCGGGCTGTTACATATCGTACACTACACACCGTGTCCTGATGCTGCCTGTGTACTAGTTTGGATTAAATTCATGGAGTTTATTTTAACAGAAAATTATAAAAAGACAAAACTCCAAAAACTCCCACAATCCAGATCAGAAGGACGTGTGAGAGAATCTCTCGTCCTTTAATCTTGTTTGTATTGGCAGGAGTTTAATAAAGAGAATATTTAAACATCTGGAACATAAGTTGATTTGTCTTTAGTCTCATATGTTGGTAAAATCACAGACAGTTGAACAGAGAACAGAGAAAATCCATCACATTCAAACAGCTGCAGACAAAATCCTCTAATTCTGCCTGAAGACATCAACAAAGTCCGACTTCTGAAACGTGACGATTTGCTGCTTTTCTGTCTTTTCTGATTCTTTGGGTTTCGGACTGTTGCTTTGACTACTACTATTGGGGAACGATGATGGGGATTGTGATGATCGTTTCTTTTATATTTTATAGACTAAACTATTGATTTATCCATAAAATAACAGGCCGATTAATAAATAATGAAGATAATTGTTAGTTGTACGGAAACACTGGTTATTGGATCTGATATTTTTCAAATTATGGGAATTTGTCTTTTTTTGTCCACTTACCAATAAAGTCAATCAATCAAACAAGAAAGTCATTAGAGTGCATACCTCCGCCAAGGTACTGATTCATAGATACAAGCCACCTAATACACACAATTTTTTCATCAAGAAAAGAAAATCCTGGATCCGTCCCTTTGTCTGGATCCACACCAGAAGTTAATGGGGTCTATTCTGGGCCGAGACTCATCCATGCAAGTTTGATGGAAATCTGTTTAGTAGTTTTTGTTTAATCCTGCTGACAAACAAACACATTTTTCATTTATTGGTCATCCGTCTCCTTAATTACTAATAATCGATATCAGTGGTTATCTGCAGGCCTATTGTCAGTTTTTTTACACGCCGTCTCCGACAACACACAATCACGCCTGATTTCCAAAGATTTGGGGCCAAATACGACAATTTTGATCCATTTGAAAACAGATAATAAGAATGTGGAGCTGGAGGGCAGACATGTTGTAGGACCTGGTTAGTTTGAAGCATGCTGAGTCCTTTATTCTCTGCTTTGGTTGCATTGTGAAACAACAAGACGCTTTTAATACACATTTAGTCATTTTCCACTGTGAATCTCCTGCACACTGAAAAACCGTGTTAGAAGAAGAAGAGTGTATTTTGCCATCAGGTCGTGAAGGTACAGTAATTATCCAGTTAAAGCTTCCTTCAGTTTTGGAGACAAAAGAAGAAAGGCAGCGGGGTGAATTCAGGGAGAAAGTTGTTTAAAGGTATAGATCGGCCTCTAAAAGAAAAGCCTGGAGGGAACCCGGTCCTTTTCACCACTCTGCTCTGTAAAACCACGAGTTAGTCCAGCAGAAATCCCTAAACCTTCCTCTGGTTCAATCAGCTCTGCAGGAGGCTGTAATGAGACGCTGTGGGATTAGTCCGAGTTTGGTTTGAGTTGCTGGGAAAGTTCGCCTACTCGCCGGCCTCCGTACGATGGCTGAGACAAAAACCCTGTCCTCTGTCTAAACAAATGCGACCAGCACTCCCTGAAAACCTTTAGCCCGGCCCAGCAGGAGGAAGCTAGGGATGGAGGGATGTATGGATGGGGGCGGGGGGCCTCTCTGCCTCCCACCAGAGACGACCAACAGCTTCTCCAGCCTCTCAACTGTCCAATTACTGAGCAGGGCTGATGTATGACACAGTCGAGTCTCAGCAGCGCGGGCCGACCGCTGACCCTCGCTGACTAATGTATGTGCAAAGAGGAAATTAGTGCAGAAAAAAGACACAGTGTTGTCTTTAAATGGCTTTTAGCTGGACTGGAAACAGTTTCTGAACAAGTTACAGCCGTTTTAATGTCACCTGCAGAGCTGTGAGAGGACAAACAGCCAGGTTCACTAAGTTAAAGTCGACACTTAGCAAGACCTTTTTAAAATACCACACAGAACACAATCTAAAACCTGTTTCACCATCACAGCAGCCACCGGAAGCAAATTATATCACATTTTAAGATCACACCCCAGCAGTTAATAACTATAATGTCTGATGATATAATTAGTGATATTAATGTGAGCTGGACCAGCAGCAGAAAATGGATTTAAGAGTGCTTTTCTGAGAAGTCATTTAGAGCTGGGTTAAACATCCGTCCTGAGCGACAAACTTGTGTTTTTCACATAACGACAGAAGTTCATGTAGAACATTTGCTTAATTAACAAGAAGGAACAAATAAGTCAGAATCAGTCAGAGACAGAGTTTCACACAGTTTATAAAGTGTCTCCAACTCAACAACTCACTAAACTGACACATTTGTTAAGGGAGTCTGGTGACAAAGAAGTCGCCTATACTGGTTACTGTTCAGTGTATTTGTAAAATGTGACATGTTTAGATCAATAAAATGTTTCTTCTTTCATAAATTGAGTGTAAATGGTGAAATCAGTGTAAACAGTGTGTTCAAACAGCTGCTAAATGTTGACAAACTGACACTTTTTACAAGGAAACACACAACTTACTGTTTTCATTTAATGCTGAATTTACAAGAAGGAGACAATGATTCAGAATCTGTCAGAGACAGAGTTTCACAGCGTTATAAAGTTTGTTTTAACTCAACAACTCTTAAAATCACTACATTTGTTAAGGGAGTCTGGTGATGATGAGGTTACTTGTTAAATGAAACAGGTGTGTGTTCACAAACGTCTGCTGTTAACACTGGCAGGTTAACAATGAAGCACCTGAAGATCAGACAAAAATAATAACATAATAAAAAATTCTAACTTTTCTGTTTTAAATGACCCTGATGGCCATTCGACTATTGATTTCTGAGTTTAAGAGGTGGCTTCCTGCCCCAACCCTGACAGTCATTGTGTTTGGGGATGTACAGTCCTGCTTCATCACGCGACCGAGTTTTAACCCAGTTTAAATTATTTCACTCCTGTGTTTATATGTTGCATTTTAATTAATGTGTTTAATCCAACAAATCTGGGCCAGCGCATATATAGAGTTGAAACTAAAAAGGAAAATATAATAAACTGACACAAGCCCCAGTCTAGTTATTTGCTTTTTTCCACAGAATAAAATCCAGAAATTTTAAAATAAAGTGTGAGACGTCTTTGACATCACACCTCTGAACTACACATCAACAACAGATTTACTCCAAAACTCTGATCCCAGCTGTGAAAGTGAAAGAGGTCAACCTGAAACCAAACTGTAGCTTCCTCACCAGCTCTGACTCACTTTGTCATCCAGCTCCTCCATAAGTAGCTAAATGAATTCTGAGTGGTGATCTCTCATTACACAACTTACTATCGAGGAGCTCAGGAGAGAGAAAAAGTCAGATTACAGAACAATCAGAGACACAGCAAGGAGGTAACGGACTCAAAACCTCCGATTACCAGCATTAAACATCTCTGGGACTCTTCCTCATACATTATGTATATTAACTACATGATGTTAAAGTTGTTTTACACTGATATGATATAAAGATGGCGTGTTTGATATAATACAGCTCACAGTTCACAAATCTAACACCATATACGGTCTCCTGACTGTCTTCACCAAACTCAAGCTGAATTTTGTTCAATTTTGACCAGAGGATTCACGTCTGCAGAGGTCTTTATTCTAGCGATCACACTGGTTTGTAGACGATGCATCACTTCTTGTACACTAACAGAAACATATTAGTACATACTGTAGTGTGTACTTCACAGCCTCTGTAAACAGTATGGAAATGGGACACACAGCATTAGTCATGACCTTTACACACAGCAAAGTCCTGAATATCCAACCATCCAGAAATACACCGTTTCTCATCACAACAAACCTGATTAAAAACATCTGAATCTACATTATGAGCCGTCTATAGACCCACCGTTTCCTGTCCTAAAGTACAAATACTTCATTACTGTACTTCAGCAGATGTTTCAGGTATCTGTCCTGTACCTGAGTATCTCTGAGACTTTCCCTCTCTACATCTGAACACAAACATCTGAACTTTCTCCTCCTCACAGCTTCAAAACAGCCTCGTTACTTTAGTTTGATGCATTTGAGGTGAATTATGGATTATTGTTATTTGGCGTCATCGCACGCCGCCTTCCCAACATCACCAGACTGATGTCGACCTATCAGAGCACATCACGCACGGCAGACGCAGCGAGACGAAACAAAGAGGTAAGAAGACGTAAACAGACAGAGAGGGAGGCTGAATGGGGAGAAAAGGCGTGTTAGTGTCTCGTATCTGCAGAGAGTTTCTTATTTTCTCACTTTGTTGCTGCTCGGAACGCTTTACCAACCCAACATGTGGCTGTTTGACGTCCTGGGAATGAGACTCAACAATCAACTATCTTTGTGGTGTGGTCCTTTATTGGGCTTGTTTCTAAAGTATATTTGCTTCTCCTGTCTCTCCTGTCTTATACAGCAAAAATGCCGATCTTGTCATGTTGTAGGATCCGTCTACAACCCTGTTTCCTCCACCAACACAAACACAGGTGACATTTTAAAGAAATTAATGGAGTTGTTTTAGCTACTTCCCTAACAATGCCAGGGACGAAGTGGGTGAAATCTGGGAGAAAACGTACCAATGACCAAAGTGAGGATTCGACTCGATATTATAAGTTTAGTGTGAAGTCTTCACCGGTGATGACGCTGTACTTGATATAGTGAGTGTGATATTAGCATCAAAATCCAAAGTCTTGGGTTATATTACTTTGTTACTGTTCAAAGTGATAAATTATTGTTACATCAAACCTGGTCCGTTGATTCATTTCTATTAGTTGTTTGAACTACTTAAGAGTTCAAAAGAAAAGATATGAAATTACAAGCAAAATGCAAAATAAACTGATCAATTAGCCTCTCACATTTGGTAAAGCTGCCTGTTTGGCCTTGTTTTATAGACCCGGTTGCTTGTTTCTCTCGCCAGATCTGGCAACACTGACTACAACTGTGTCTCGTCATTACTCCTCCAATCACTCCCTCTGCACTCGCACTCCTCTCCTGTGGATCTCATTTTAGAGAGCACTACTTCTCTTTGCTTTACTGCTGTTCACATGTACACACACACATACTGTGTGTATATATAGCAAAATGCACTCCCTGTATACACGTCACTGTGTGAAACTTTAAAAAAAAAGCCTTAATGAGGAGCACAGGGTGTAAGACGCAGGAGTATCCATGGTTACAGATGCTGTATTTAAAATGACTTTACTTCTGTCACTGGGAATCTTTCAAGTCAAGTAGCTGCGGTCTTTGTTTCAAGTTAAACGCAAGACTGGAAACACTATTTCTACTCCAGAAATGGAATGAATAGAAGAGTTTAACGCCCAGGAGATAAATCCACAGAAGCTGATCGATGGTGATCTGCTTGAAGAAATAAATAAAGACAATAAATGGAGCAGAACTGTCTAAAAGGAAGAAAAACAACTTCTCTCCACCTGACAAGTCAGTAAAAAACTGACGCCATGATGCAACAGAGAGCAAGTGGAGCAGAGTGGAGGAGAATCAATGAATCCATTCTTCTTCAAGGACTGAAAACACGGCTATCAAGGATAAAGGTAGTCGATACAGATGTTATAGTGGAGACAGACCTTCACACTGAGTCAGGATACATGAGGAGGAGGATAAAACCACGGTCAGATTCATAAATGCATCTCATCTGTTCTGCACTTCTCCAGTTAAGTTATTTTTATTTTCTAATCACTCCTCGTTTGCATTTACATCCGTCAACCGCAGAGAGCAGCCTGTTCCCCCTCCTCTGATAAACACTGGCTGTTTTCTGGAGCAAAACAGGGTGTTATTAAAACGTGTTCCTATTCACAACATGGATGCTGAAGACAGACTGCGCTCCCTATTCAAAGCTCAGCTCCAAATTAAAATCCTCCGTCTGATTATTGGAGGCTTCTCTCTCAAACTTCCGTCTCCAGGCCTCAAACTGTGACCATGAAATGACCTCCAGGCTTTTCTTCCAGCCAGGAGACAGTCTCTCAATCCTACTAATAAACACTTGTGCGGTTATCTAATTATTTCTGCTTCCATCCGATAAAAACTTGCTCTCTTAGCAGCTTGAAGTTCACGGCGAGTTTATTTCTGGACATAGCAAATGTTGACACAGCCTCAAAGTGTGCTTAGTTTTAGCCAAGATCATCATTAAATCTCTGTTGGAACAGTCCTGTGTGGATGTATAATTTAGGACTAATTTGGTTTAAGAGAGAAGCAGTGCTTCATGTGTGTGCAGAGGAAAAGTAAAGGTCACATTTTGCTGCTAAGGAAGAAGAAGAAAAAAATCAGTATAGTGTGTTGTGATTAAAAACATCGCCGTGCAGTGCTGACTGGGCTTTCTGTCTCTCTTTTCCCTGCCACCCCTCCCCCCCTTCCAAACCAAAAACAGCATCAAAGCAATCAAAATGGTAATGTTAGGCATGAATGGGGCCCATCCCCCCTCCTCCTCCACCTCCTCCTCCTCCTCCTGCACGAAACTCTGCAGACTTTTTCCCTCTCCATGTTAGAGGGGGGAAGCAGCCACCCCCTGCTCGCTCTCAAAATGGAAGCTTCCACTACCAAACTGAAAGAAGCAGAAGAAGAAGAAGGGGAAAGAAAATACACACAGTCCAACACAAAAACAAGGATGTGGAGTCAGGATTCAGGCCTGCACCATGACAACAAACTGGATTCATAACTCTGGCCGCTGTGCTGCTATGTGGCTGTTTTACATACAGCAAGTTTAATGGGTTTAACTGCAACAAATCAAGGCGCTGCTGCTCCAAGTGCTCACAAACTGCATTCCACAGGAAATGGGATCGATTAAAGTCGGGCAGAGGGAAAACAGGCCCCTAACAATTCAAATAAAACACAAGGCGAAATAAAAATCGACCTATTTTCCTTGAATTCTTCTTCTTGCTAATGTGGGGAAGTTGTGTACGCTGCTGTCGGGCTGGGACCGACCGGCGGGGCGGTGCAGCGGCAGCCGGAGGAGCCTGGCGGAGCCCGGAGGAGCCGGAGGAGCTGGAGGAGCTGGCCGCGGTGCTGAACACCACCGCTGCCTCCTCCAGCATCCATCCATCCATCCGGGCCGTGTAGCTCCAACACCGCCCGCTTCAAAGTTAATATAGGACACCGTTTGCTAACCATAAAGATAGTAGAAAAGTGAAAGCGTAATCGTGGGCGAATCAAATGCACCGCTGCGGTCATGTGACCCACAAGAAATAATAGCAGCAGACTAAGTATAAAGTAACGGAACCGGGCCGTGCAGCGGTGTCAAACACGCCTAAAAAGCAACTCCATGATGATGTTTACGGTTCCTTTCACCCACACAACTTCAACTATTATTTCCAAAAAGTCTGAGCCGGATAGTTAGCCCGGCTGCTCCTTTATTAGCCTCCGCCGTTACTCTCCAGAAACATGTCGACCTACTCAAAATGGACGCTAACATTTTTCAACATTACACAACTTTGAGTGGCGAGAATGAAGCGGGGCGCGGAGTTAAGCTAGCGCCGCTGCCCGCCGCCGCCGCCGGTCCGCTCTCACATCACCGGGCTGTTGTGGCCGCCGGTACCGGGAGAGAAGCTCCCACAACGGGGCACAGAGATGGCAGAAATAAAAGAAACAGTCCAGACGAAACACATCGGAGCTTACTTGTTTATCGCTCAGGGCTGTTATTCTTGTTTGCCTGTCGTGCAGCGGTCTCTTAAGCTCTCCGTCCTACAGCCGAACACAAAAACACTGTCAGTTGGAAAAAGACCATTTTGTGACACAACAATGAAACTTCACACCACATATGACGGGATTTTTTTTTTTTTTTTGATTTTTTTTTTCCAGCAAAGTCACGATGAGGGAAGCTAAAGCTGCCAGAATAATAAAAACAGACAGGCGTGCTAACTGGTGAAGCTAGTGGTGTTTAACCGAGGAGAAGAGGAGATTTATGCTGATAAAGTTTCTCGCACACTCCCCGATCCGCCCGCTGCCCGGATCGTTTGGCTCAGAAGCTTTCGGGAAAATATAACGTTTACCTGTGGGTCCTGCTTCATCTGTGCAACTAGTTTGTAAACGACGGAGGAGTGAAACGGGAATTACAAAAGTGTCTCAAGTTTAGTATGTAAGGGAGGAACAAAGCGGTGCTGATCGCCACAGCGACTCAGTTTCTTGCACCTCATAAATATTCAGGTCGCGTCCTGATCGCCACACAGCACCACCGCATTATCACTCACAATTCTTGTTGCTCGCAGAAAAACACCTACGACAATCGGCCAAAGTACCGTGAAAAGTGCACTTAATCTGACTTGGAAGTGGCCGATGTGTCGCCGGCAGACATTAGCGGCGACATGTCGCATAGTTCTCCCCTCGGAGTGTTCACCTCTCATCCCTTCACATTTCTCCCTCCTGCTCTCACTTGCTCGTAACACCAATAAGGGAAGAATAACACGATGTTTCATTTACCTGATGACATTGGATTTCTACTTTCAACGCCTCTTGCAGGCCTTGTAGTTCCATGTTCCGACCAGAAAAGCACTTTTCTCCCACTTTCGACGCGACCGAGACGAAGTTTAAGTGAATTAAAGATTTTTTAAAGCGACAATAACAATTGAAAGAAGAACTACTCAGGCTGCAAAGCAAGTTCTCGCTTCTTTTCCAGGCTAGGACTCATCACCCACTTTCCGCCCGTCTCAAAAAGTGCTCCAAACCCGGCAGAAAGAGCTCAGGCCCCGGACGGGTCCTCTCCAGATGACGGCCGAACGTCGACGGGTCCGACAGGGAAGCGGGTTCGCTTTTCTTTCGATAAATTTAAGTTGAAAAACGGGTACTATATTTTGTCCGAGTCCGCGGCTTGATTTCACTTTGCCTGGGGAAAAGTTGCGCTTCGGCTGTCAATGGTAATTCTGAAGTTCCCGGATGGAGCAGAGCGAGCAGAACCCCCCCACAGACGGCGCATGCGCAGTGAGCCTGTGGGGCCACTACTTGAACACAGTGAGGAGGGTTTCTGATAAAAACTCGTGTTTTCACTCTATAATGTCACATGAACAACATGAAACATAAAGGTAGAAAGTATGCATCAAAACTAGACTTATTCTGCATTTATTGTGAGTATAGGAAGGTATAAGAAGGGACACACACCATATGTGAAAACAGAAATCATACAGTCATGAATAAGATTACCGTACACACAAAATTAAAAATACAATATATATACAATATATCATATATCATATACAATATATCATTTAATATCAGGTGCAGTATTACTTTTTTTTTTACAACCTTCTTGTACTTATCTTACTTCTGTTGTTGTTATTAGGCACTGGTTTTTGCTTTTACTCCTTGAATACTTTACGTCTTGTATATTTCACTAATATTTAATACTATATAATAATGTTGTTGTTTTGTTTTTGGAGCAATCTCTGACACAAGTATTTCCTTCTGGATTAATAAAGTTCTATCCTATCTGATCTTATCTTATTGTATCTCTTTAGACTGCTTATAGCCAAGGTAAAGCAATTTGATGTATTCAGAAAATTCAGCCTGACATGTTGTGTATCTTTGGAAAATTTTAGCTCTCCATTAAAATCTGAAATAATTTTTGTGAGTTTGAATGATGTTTGAACAATGAGTTTATGGTAAATAACCTTCTGGTGGGTGCTGCTGGTTAAAATACAGTATTAAAATTTAAATGTTTCTATTCAATGATACTAAATACTTGAACACATTTTTTCTTACTTAAATACAATTGCTTTCATGATTTTACTAGAAAATATTACCATAAATGCTCAGTCAGTCAGTCAGTCAGTCAGGTTACCTACATATTGATATAACTAGAAACTGGTGCACTCCTCTGAACTTAAGTCGTGTTCTGGGTTACAAAAAGATCTCTTTTTTTTGGCTTAAAATACCCGTTTCAGTCGCCACAAACATGGTCTGACTTCCCCGCAAAAATTTCAGGTTTTTGTTGTTTAAAAACATGTAAAATTAACATGAAATGACACTTTTTTTTATTTTTTAGACATGTCAATACAGTATACTATGATGCGTATAAATTTGAACTTATCTGTGGTTTGCAGAAACTGTAAACTTTGTATGCCAGCGAATAGCACTACACATGTCTTAGATCGTCCCATTCTTTCCACACATGCGTTACTTTTGTATAGATGAGAAACTGCTGCTACTCTTTCATTTAATAAAATACAGATTCATATATACAACTACAGATTTTCAATTGATATAATGAACATTATTTCACATGCTCAAAATCTGTTTGACGCTTCTATGAGGCCCAACGGTCTGTAAAGTCATTTCCAGTGTCCACAAGTTAAATTGTGACTATCAGTAGGATTAATACCTTTGTGTTTGCAGTATTAAAGTTGGTTTAAGCCGCCTTTTTTACATTTGCTTGTCATCCTAAACGTTGAAGCAAATATAAAACATTTTGGCTGTTGTAAAAAGGGCTTTAAGGACTATATTCATTTTTTTAATCCATTTTCTCAATTAATTGTTAGGTTTAGATTAAAAAATGTCAGGAAACAGTGCTAAATGTTTTCTTTCTCATGTGTTATAATAACGATGACCTGTAGTCTATCCACCTATTCATTTGCATTAAGGTTACAAACTTCTAATCTAAGTTCAGATTCTTTTCAAACTGTTTTTAAAAGTTATTCAGTTCTCTATAACCTTAAAAGGCTGCAGTCAGACACCTGACATTGTTTATCTGCTCTGGATTCCAGCATTAACAACAACAGCAAAAATGGCAGCAGCAGCAGCATCCACAGCTACAATCACAAGTAAGTGAGCCAGGCAAGGAGAATGTGGAGGATTAGAGAATATAAAATATGTCGATACATCTAAAGCCTCCGAGCAAATCTGCCCAGTTGTAGTTTTTGCCTCTTCAAACACAAAGAGGCCAAATGTGGCAGTTTGTCCTCACAGATCCAGCCTCTTCTCCCCCATTGCTGTCAGCCTGGCCCCCCCGCCTCCTCCTCCTCCTCCTCCCGCCCTTTGGACACAAGCCGAGCCGCTATTGGTCAGCGCTGCTGGTTCAGAGCGCGAGGGACGAGAGGGGGGGCGGGAAGGTCGAGCCAATCAGGAGTTGCGAATGCGGAGCGACGGGACGGGCAACCAATGAGAAGACGTGAGGACTCGGAGGGGGCGGGGCTGCACGCGTGAGTATGTGATCGGAGAGTTGATGAAGAGCAGAGATGGCAGTTAGTGTTTGACTTTACTGTTGACTCGACAGCGATTAACTTCACCACAGTCTGAAGCACCGAGCATCCCACCGCGAACATCCGCGGTGGAGGAGGAGGAGGGCGGGTGTCTGAATGATTTCAGTGCCGGTGTTTAGACGTGTTGAACACAGAGCAGCACCATGGACAGAGGCAGCAGCTCGAGGGACTCACAAACGGACATCACAGTTCTTTCGACGCTGCCGTGGAGCCATTTATTCATGTCGGCGGCCCCGCAGCGGCTCCACCGAGTCTGTCCATACAGCACTAAAACCCCGAGGAGGGATCCAGCAGCCCAACATAACACAGGCCTAAATCCCACACCAGCCCTCACAGTAAAGTTGTAGTTTGTAGTCAGCTTGCAGCGCTGACAGAAAGTAGTCCCTCCATCCCTCCTCCCCCGCTCCTCGGCCGCCCGCTGACTCCCTCCCCCACCCGGCAGGTCTGCTGCTACATCAGCTGCTACTTTTCATTTCACGGCTCAGCGGTGAAACTCTTGAAGTCTTCTCTGTGGCGGCTCTCTGCTCCAAGCTGCTCCGAGTTTCTCAGCAGACTTCACATGTACTGTGGCTGCTGCTGCCTCCATGTTGGTGTTGGTGGGTTATTATTTCAGGCTCTGTGTCTCCAGGGCCGCAGCTCAGGTTTCACTGGGGTCAGTCCAAGGCCCCCGTGTCCCCCCACCCTCTGGGTTTCTATAATTAGTTGGATTATTATGATGTAATATGTTTTGTTTAACTGTATTATTTATTTCAATATTTTTTTTAATGTTGGGAAAATACATTACCAAAGGGAACCACAAAATACTTTTAAAAAAACTGTTTTAGCGACGTAAGTCTTTCTCTAACATATCGTTTGTTTAAATTACATACATTTCATTACTGCACTGATGTAGAATTTTGACATACTTGTACTTGACTTGAGTATTTCCATCCTCTGCGACTTTATACTTCCACTCCACCACTTTTATGTGATGACTTTAGTTAATAGTCACTTTGAGGATTACAGATGCACCAGAGTTAAAGGAGTAGGCCCCACATTTATTTTATTGGAAAATCGGATTTAAAAACACTGATTTCAATAGTCGTACAAATGCTGAATATCTGAACCTATGGGTGGTATTCATTGGTACTTTAACTTGTACTTTTGAGACTTAAGTAGCTACAATTTTTGCCATAAATTACTTTTGATATTCAAGTATATTTAACACCAAATACTCTAAGACTTCTACTCAAGTACTATTCATATGGGGGGTGTCTTTTACTTTTACCAATATTTTAACACCTTATCTTTACTTTTACTCATGTATGACTTTTGAGTACTTTTTACTTGATGTGATTCTGACAGTCCATTCTTCTGGTTTCAGTGTTTCCAGCAGACCATATAATTTCGTCTATGAGGTGTCCTTTAAATGTCAAGATTAAAGTGGATCTAACAAGGTCATTTCTGTGTATTTGGTACATGAAGAAGAGGGTTTTCATAATAAATGACACAACCAGCTGATTCATCCACCATGAAGTCACGCACAACACTTAAGTGCCTCGACAGATGTTTATACTGTTTATCCATCACATCTGAATCATTTGTATCTCACTAATGTCTGTAATAACATGATGAAGCAAGTAAAAAGTTAAAGTAATGATATGTATTCAAATTCAATGTATTCAAAATGTGATTTAAGTAAAAAGTATTAGCAAAAAGATAACGCCCACTTAAAGTACCAAAAGTAAAAGTACTAAATGGATGAATGGCTAAATTCAAGATAAATATATTATTATTGTTGAATTATAATTATTGATGGAGTCATATGGTTATGGCTAATGTTGCATCTTGTTGGGATGGATCTACTTTTAATTACTTCATATAAAGATCTGGGTATTTTAATTCACCATAAACATAATTTATTTGTTGATTAAGGTTATCACATTAAGGTAGTGGTAGTACCATATTTCTCTCTGAGATGTGGTAGAGTGGAAAGTAGGAAATACTCAAGTCCAGCCCACCTTAAAGTTGTACTTGAGTACAGTAACTTGAGTACATTGACTTAGTTACTTTTCAGCATTACAAGAAAGTCACAAAACCTCTCAGGAGAAGTTGACAAAATATTTTCCCCACAAGTTACGTTAAGTAGCAGTTCTGCAGCGTTCAGTCATCAGATCACATAAAATCATATCATGACTTTGAATGAATATGAACATCTGCAGTTTCACTACAGCCAGCTGATGTGTTTGTTGTTTGATTGGTTGGTTTGTTTGTTGTTTGATTGGTTGGTTTGTTTGTTGTTTGATTGGTTGGTTTGTTTGTTGTTTGATTGGTTGGTTGGTTTGTTGTTTGATTGGTTGTTTGGTTTGTTGTTTGATTGGTTGTTTGGTTGTTGTTTTTTTAGCAGGATTACACAAAGAACTTGTACAAAACTTGGTTGGAGGATGGGTCTCAGCTCAGAACAGACGCATTCATTTTTGGGTGAATGTACGGATCCAGGATTTTTTCCCCCACTTTGTGTTGGGCCTTGGCTACAGGGTGCTATTCTCGTTGTTAATGTAAAGCACTTGTAAGCTGGTTTTATTAAAGTGCACTATAAATAAACGTAGTTACTACTAACGTGCTGACTAAATGTACCTTGTGGTGAGAGTATTTTGTCAGCTGCTCTTCTGGAGGTCAGCAGTGAACTCTCAGAAGATCAATAACTGAGCAGGTCTGCTGCTTTTCTACAACTTGATTAATTTTCATTTATCTTCATTTAATGTGCAGTCAGAGGAAGACATGCAGGAACTCAAACAGATTTGATATCAGCTGGACGTTAGTTTTATCTTATAGTCCACCTCAGGCCAGGCCTGGACCGGCCATCTGTCAATACTGGCAAAACCCAGTGAAGCCTGGCCGGTCCTGGACCAGCCTGGGTCGGCACTCGCAGGAAATGTTTAATGAGGGATATTTGGAAAACAAATAACGTACAGCAGGCTGCTCAACTGACTGTAGAAACTAAACTGCACAGCTTTATTTTGGTGGTTTGTCAGGGAGGCCACAAAGAAGTCTCAGAAGCACAAATGTCCCTGAACGCAACACCACTAAATAACGTCAACCCCTACAAACAACAGCCAATGATATTCAATCAGGAAGAAGTATTCAGATCTTTCACTAAAGTAAAAGTACTGTAGTACAGTCTGCTTCGTGTAGTAAAGGTACAGTCGTAGTATCAGTAGTAAAGTAGAGTAGTAGTAGTAGTAAAAGTACAGTAGTAGTATCAGTAGTAGTAGTAAAGTACAGTAGTAGTATCAGTAGTAGTAGTAGTATCAGTAGTAAAGTACAGTAGTAGTAGTAGTAGTAGTATCAGTAGTAAAGTACAGTAGTAGCAGTAGTAGTAGTAAAGTACAGTAGTAGTATCAGTAGTAATAGTAGTATCAGTAGTAAAGTACAGTAGTAGTATCAGTAGTAGTAGTAGTAGTATCAGTAGTAAAGTACAGTAGTAGTATCAGTAGTAAAGTACAGTAGTAGTATCAGTAGTAGTAGTAGTATCAGTAGTAAAGTACAGTAGTAGTATCAGTAGTAAAGTACAGTAGTAGTATCAGTAGTAAAGTACAGTAGTAGTAGTAGTAGTAGAAGTGGTAGTAGTAGTGGTGGTAGTAGTAGCAAAGTACAGTAGTAGTAGTAGTAGTAGAAGTGGTAGTAGTGGTAGTAGTAGTAGTGGTAGTAGTAGAAGAAGTAGTAGTAGTGGTAGTAGTAGAAGTAGTAGTAGTAGTGGTAGTAGTAGAAGTGGTAGTAGTAGTGGTAGTAGTAGAAGTGTTAGTAGTAGTAGTGGTAGTAGTAGAAGTGGTAGTAGTAGTAGAAGTGGTAGTAGTAGAAGTGGTAGTAGTGGTAGTAGTAGAAGTGGTAGTAGTAGCAGTGGTAGTAGTAGAAGTGGTAGTAGTAGTAGTAGAAGTGGTAGTAGTGGTAGTAGTAAGTGGTAGTAGTAGAAGTGGTAGTAGTGGTAGTAGTAGAAGTGGTAGTAGTGGTAGTAGTAGCAGTGGTAGTAGTAGAAGTGGTAGTAGTAGTAGTAGAAGTGGTAGTAGTGGTAGTAGTAAGTGGTAGTAGTAGAAGTGGTAGTAGTGGTAGTAGTAGAAGTGGTAGTAGTGGTAGTAGTAGCAGTGGTAGTAGTAGAAGTGGTAGTAGTAGTAGTAGAAGTGGTAGTAGTGGTAGTAGTAAGTGGTAGTAGTAGAAGTGGTAGTAGTGGTAGTAGTAGAAGTGGTAGTAGTGGTAGTAGTAGAAGTGGTAGTAGTGGTAGAAGTGGTAGTAGTGGTAGTAGTAGAAGTGGTAGTAGTGGTAGTAGTAGAAGTGGTAGTAGTGGTAGTAGAAGTGGTAGTAGTGGTAGTAGTAGAAGTGGTAGTAGTAGTAGTAGAAGTGGTAGTAGTGGTAGTAGTAAGTGGTAGTAGTAGAAGTGGTAGTAGTGGTAGTAGTGGTAGTAGTAGAAGTGGTAGTAGTGGTAGCAGTAGAAGTGGTAGTAGTAGAAGTGGTAGTAGTGGTAGTAGTAGTAGTAGTAGAAGTGGTATTAGTAGTGGTATCAGTATTAATTACTCCCCTCTGAGTTGAGAGACTGCTCTCACCTCCAGGTCACTTCAGTAACTGCTCTGGAGCTTTCAGTCACATCTCAGTTCTTCAGAGTGACTTTTGTTGAATGTGAGGATCAGTTTCCTGAAATACTTGAGCTGAAGTAGTTTGAGGTTGGACGAAGTCGTCACAGATGGTTCTTATTGACGAGCAGCTCTCAGCGAGCGATGACGAGCCGGAGGTCCAGATCAGAAGCTTTTTCATTATTTGTCCTGAATATGTTCTGCAGGAAAATTGAGAGCTGATAGAGAAGCACGTAGCCGTGAAGATAAATTAATATGAGGAGAGAACTCTGGTTGTTTCCCTACAGCGCTTCATTTACCTGCTGCTTTACACAGTGTACTGGAGTGATGCTCTGAGTGTGTGTGGTATAAACAGCAGCAGCAGGTTGACAGTTAAATGTGGCCCAATATCAGCAGAGCCTCTCCATCACTGAAGTGGTGCTCTGACGCTTTTATTTGGTCTTCCAAATGGATGGTTGGCAAACAGCGTCGCACCACGCAGACGGAGCACAAGCCAAGAACATATCCTTCACTGCTGATGAAAAGATACACTGACATTTGTAAGGATTGTGTCTTTGGGCTTATGAGAGGTTGACATAAATGTCAGCCAAGTGCAGTCAGAGAGCTGGCAGCTGAGATCAGAGCAGAGAAAACACTGCATTCCTCTACCTACAAAAACACAGACGCTTCAGCTTCAACCCCACATCCACACACGCTCAGAACCATCAGACCTATATGTACCTGATATATATATATATATATATATATATATATATATATATATTTATGGTAAAATTACAGAAATGTACTGTGTTTTCACGTTAGATTTTGCTTGTTAGCATGTTAGCCTTTACGGTTATACATGGACATTATGGTTAGCATGATATGAGGCTATATATCACTGTAAAATTATTACTGCAATTTTACAGTAAAATACTGGCAAATAATTGCGGTACATTTACAGCAGTGTACTGTTATTATTTTATAGTCATAATCACAGTAATATGTTTTCACAGTAACAATTCTACTTTGAAAATATGATATTTGTGTTATGATACTGAAATAAGCATCTGTAGTTTTTAAAAAATACAAATTTACAGTAAATTTACATTAATGTACTGTGTTTCATGTTAACCCAACCATATTTTTTTTATTAGCACATAAGCCTGACATCACTGTAAAAAATGGTTACTGTACATTTACAGTTAATTACTGGCTAGTAATTAAAGTAAAATAACAGTAGTATGCTGTAATTATTGTACAGTAATAGAGATGAAAATCACCAGTAATAAAAAATAATCTGTAATAAGGATCTGTAGTTCTTATAAATATTCAGATTTACAGTAATTTTACAGTGTTTTCACGTTAACCCAACCAGATTTAGCTTTTTAGCATGTTAGCTTGTCAGGTTATGTGTGATATTATGGTTATAATGATATGAGACTTTATATAGTCGTAGATTTTGGATATGGTTATATGTTGATATGTCATAAGTGTGGTTGAATTATTAATAATCATGACTTATCATTTCAATAATAATATAAGTATTGAAGTGGTACTGAAGGAGCCGGGGACTCGTTTTAAAATGTAAAAAACAGCCAATCAATGGATGAGCTGTTTGGAGACATTTAATGTTTTTTTGGTTGTTCTTCACGTTTTAAAACGAGTCCCCGGCTCCGTCAGTTGTTTAGGAGAATGCCGCAACGCATTATTATTTCATTTCATTGTTGAAGGGCAATAAACAGAAACATTTCTCAAGAGCGATTCCTGAAAGTACCGTTCACATCACAATAAATCTGCTCATATTGACAACTGCAGTTCTGTGAAAGGAGAGTTGGTTCTGGTTCAGTTCTGTGAGCAGCTCTACAATGTTTCAGTTAGGGGTTTTGGTGAACGCTCAACGAGACAACGTCGGAAAATTATCTTTTAAACTGACAGACATCATCTGTGTGATTCATGACACAATTCAAACAGGATCAGTACATTATCTGTCACTTCATTCACTACCAGACAAACGTTTTATCAAATAAGGTCTCATGAGGGAAACAGGAAGGGGCGGGACTTCAGCTCTCTGTTATGAATCCAGTGGATTTTCCAAATAAAACACCCTGCGCAGACTGATCTACAGCACAATATTCACAATACACACATTTTAAGAAAACAATTGAACAACACAGCCCACTCAACCATGATTAGGAGGCTCACTATAAAACTATGAGAGATACAGAACTTCAGGACTGGACCGGCAGAAGTTCTACAAACTGACTCACAAGATTCAACCGTGACGTAAAAGGCAGAACTGTAAATGTGTTTTTGTTATTAAGGTAGAAGTAAGTAAAATGTCACCAGGATAACTTTTTAGCAGATATATTTTCTTGTCATGTTAATTAACTGACCTTCATGTCAGGAGACGGCAGGTGTTTCTGAGGAGGAACTGTGAAGGTTCAACATTTATGTAAAAGTGACACCGATGGACATTTTTAAAGGCGAGCTGGAGTCATCTGCAGCCGTGTTTGTGGAGACTAAACCTGGTGTTATTAAAGACACCTCGTGGACGTTCATGGCGACTAAAACAGGAAGCTTTGTTTTTTCCAAAACAGTGTTTCTAACTCAAACCAAACATTCTGTGAGAGAAGAAAATCATCTTTTGCTTTAAGTTAACTTTTATAAAGAAGCTACTTACTTTAGTCAGCCGGCAGCAGCACACACCTCCACACACTCCACTGAGTGTTACCTGTGTCCAGGTGCAGGTTGATTGGCAGTGGACCAAACCACTGTGAGGCATATGGAGGGGGGAGGGGCACCTTTAACTTAGGAACACATTGTTTTGTGTCTTTAATTTGCAATTTAATTAGAATATAATTTAAAACTGAACTGATATAGTTTATCAAGACTGATCTGTGTGTTTCACAGGAAGAGGACTCCCAGACCCCCCTGACCCCACGAAGGCTGGATTTGGCCCATCAGATGTTTCTATCTAAGAAGAAAATGTAAAAAAAATAACTTTAAAATAATAATATAAATCTTTGTTTACGCTGTTTTATTTCTTTATGAGCTATTTGCCCTTTAAAAATGCACAACCCTTAATTATTAATAACATACGTAATCTGCACTAGAGATGAAAATTATTAGCGATTTCTTTGTCTGACAGGCGGCTGTTGGTGATCTCTTCTCTCCTGCAGACTGTGATCACAGCAGACGAGCCTGATTTTATATCATCAGGAGGAGATGATGACTGAGCCTGACTTTATATCATCAGGAGGAGATGATGACTGAGCCTGACTTTATATCATCAGGAGGAGATGATGACTGAGCCTGACTTTATATCATCAGGAGGAGATGATGGCTGAGCCTGACTTTATATCATCAGGAGGAGATGATGGCTGAGCCTGACTTTATATCATCAGGAGGAGATGATGACTGAGCCTGACTTTATATCATCAGGAGGAGATGATGGCTGAGCCTGACTTTATATCATCAGGAGGAGATGATGGCTGAGCCTGACTTTATATCATCAGGAGGAGATGATGACTGAGTTCATATTTTTGGATAAACCTTTCAACAGAACCTCTGAGAAGTCGTGAACTACACACATAAAGTAACAAAATGAAACTACTCAAAGCACAAATATCTCACAAGTGTTATTAAGTCGAGCACTTGAGTAGATGCACTTCCTCTCACTGTTTGTGTCGCAGCTACATTAGCGCTGTGTGATGATGAATAGAGGTTGGAAGAGTAAACATGTTTATTTTGAACTGACATGAATGGAAACCAGAGAGAGCCTGACAGGAAGAAAACACATTAAATCCATCTGAAACACTCCAGAACGCTCTCAGGACGTGAAGTACTGCTGCTCTGGTGACAGCGTAGTATTACAGTGAGTATTAAAGTAGTATTATGTGACATGTCGTTCAGCCTGATGACGGAGGCAGCACAGTCGACTCTTTCCAAACAACACCAACCTCTCTGAGATAATTGTTGCTCTGCTGAGGCTGTGACCCAGTTCTCTCACTCAGAGCTTCTTTCTCCTCACCAACAAAATAAACACAAGTTTTTCCAGCGAGCGGTCTCGGCTCGGCTCTGGCTACCAGCCGAGCGCATAACTGAGCAATTCTGCAGCAGCCGGCACAAAGAAACAGCTATTGAACGAGCCGTATCTGAACAGAAATAAGGCGTCTGCAGCCCTATTCTGCCCCTGTGAATGGGAGAAAAACGTATTGTTCAGCTGGAAATTGTCATGCGGAGATAATGTGCTGACATAATAATGATTCACTGTGTTTTTGTGTGTCAGAAACATGCAGCGTAGCAGGGAGGAGGCAGCCGGTACTGAAGGATATCTCATGTTTGTGCACTCTTTGTTTCTTTGAAGGAGTTGTACAGAAGTCTCACATCAGGCAGCATGTGATTAGATTCATACAAGCTGCAAAGCAATAATTATCAGCTCGTTAGCCGGCCTGACGAGCTCCACAAGCTAACATTTAACAATTAGCTTTGGATATCTCTGTATCATTACCAACATGACGGGAAATATTCTGCTCACAAGCTCTTCAGCAACAAACGGGAGGAGGGGTTGGTTTGACACGGTTGTAAACATTTAAATGAACAAGATCATGAGAAGTGTTCATTTAATATAGAAATCAGTGCATGAGGAAGATCAAGCTGCTGCATGGACTATTTTATGGTAAACAGGTCAGTTTAGTTTGGGGTTCAAACAGTAACTCAACTCATCGACCCGGCAGGAATGCTGTTATGTTCAGTTACATTGGGCCTATGTTACCTTACATCAGGATTATGTTACCTTACATCAGAGCTACCTCAGGCCTACGTTACACTACATTATGCTCCGTTATGCTGTGTTACATTAGGCCCAGGTTACATTATGCTACACTATGCCCACTCTACGTTACATTATATTGGTCTTTCATTACGTTACATAACTCAATCTGAGCTTCTCTTTTTGGTCTGTAAGTGTATAGAAGTGTATGTGAGACTATCCATCAGCACGTTTCACAGTCTGATCTGAGCTGTGTGAGCAGTGTGTGTTCAGTGTAGTAAAGGATTGGAGTGAATGTTGTATATGTCACCTAAAAGATCGGCTAATGTCGGTTTTAATCAAAACAGCTGAATATGTGCTGTGAAATGAAATAATAAAGTTACTGTTCAGCAGGTACTCTGTTGTGTTACATGGTGTTAGTAGTATTATAATGACACGCTGACAGATATAATTCCCTCAGACTGCAACAAAACACCTCTTTTCTAATCCTGCGGTGACGCAGCTCTTTGGCAACCGCCGCTCACTTGTTCTAAGTTTGAGGATTTAAGAGGAATGAATTATTAATCAGTATAATTCAGTCATTCTCAGTCTGATTGTTCTAAACTCCCCTTAGTGTTTGCAAAGCCACTTCATATTAAACCAAACAGACAGTTTGTAATCAGGCAGCTTTAAAGAGTCTGACGGGCAAATTCATTTATCAGATGGATATTTCCCCAGGTGGAGGATCAGCTTCACAGGCTGTTATGAGCTGTGATCCAGAGCAGCGGGAGGAAGAACTCCCCAAAAACATCAGACAGCGAGCTGCTAATGCTGCATCCAGCAGTGAACATCAAAGCCTCGCATCATATAGCTGCTGCATCACAATCGCACAGGCCTGGAGAAAAGTACAGGCCGCTGTTCTTAAACACGTATTCATCCATTCATCCATTAACCTGGGTTTGTCTCTCCCGGGTCAGCAGATATCCCAGCATGCACCGAGACATTAGTGGCAACAAAGCAGCACAGAGGCCATTTTAACCTGCTGAGATGTCCACCTCTCCCTCCCGTCTGCTCTCACATGTTTATGGATGAGCTTCACTCATAACAAACAGAAAAACACTCAGAGCCCGAGGCCGAGACACCGTCTGTGGAGTATGAGTCAAAACTAGGTTGTTTTTTTGTGTAAAATCTCTCGCCTCAGAATGAAAATCAAACTTTTATAGCTGTGAGATGTTTGTATTTATTTATTTTAAACTTGGCAGAAGCTGTCGAACGTGTTCTGACTTCTGAAGCGACGCTTTCAAAGCAGCAGCAGATTTGTCCACAATGAAAGACGGAAAGACTACGAGGGCCAGATACAGAAGGAACAGAGGGAAAAGTCAAATTATGAGATGAAAATTCACACTCAACAGACAAAAAGTAAAATGTCTATTTAACAAGTCACAATTATGAAATAAAGTCAGAATTATTAGATACAAAAGTCATAAATATGAGATAAAAAGTTATAATTATGAGGCAGTCATAGTCAAAGCCCCAACCCAAATTTACATTATTTCAACTTTTCTATCTCAGAAGTCTTTCTTTCTTATAATTATGACCATGGGCTGTTTTTTTAAATCAAGGCTACATTTTTAATAAATGTGTCTTCTCTCTAACAGGCAGAAATAAGCCTCCATGTGTTTCTAAGGGAAATGACAAATGTTAAAAGTGATAGAAGCCGTGATGTCTGTCACAAATCACAAACATGACCTCTGACATGGTGTTTAAATACTTTGGCAAATGTGAAAGTCTCTCATGTGAAAAGTACTCGAGTAAAGCAAATTAAATGATGTTTAAGTGTGAAATATTGTTGCTGACAGAAGAATGAGTGTGAATTTAAACACATTGTGTGAAGACTTGTCCTCTGTCTCTCCCTGTAGTTCCTCTCTCAGCCACTAGGAGGCATCAGGCTGTTTCACACAGAGGAGAAACACCAGAGAATCTCAAGTTTGTGCTTAAAAACAGATTATTGTGATTTCTCTCACCTTTTTTTAATGGAAACAACATTTGGGATGATTATCAGCATCAGTTCTGCTTCCTTTTAATTTGTCACTGCACTAATTGCTGTCCACACAGCCAGTCAATTAATTCAACCTAATTATAGCTCCATTTGCAAAAGACTAATTGACACGTAGATCTGTCTGTTGAACGGGCAATTAGAGATGAGATGCATGAAATATTGCATGTATGAAATAAAATGATGGCAGGATCTTAACGATTTAATCAAATATAATAATTAATTGGAGGCAGGAATCTAAAAGCAGGTCGACAACGACGAGACGAGGTCGTTAAGAGAGGAGCTCGTTTTTATTCGCTTCAACTAAATACATTTTCCAACTGAACAGACCAAACTCCATTCAAAAAACAACACGTTTTATTTTTACTTGTATGAACTAGATTTTGCTTAAATTGTATAAATTAGTTTTTTTAATTAACTTGTAACTTAAAAAGCTGATGTGATAGAAATGAGTTGAAAAGATGAATAAATGATTAATTCATTCATTGATTCAATCAATCTTGTTCGTTTGAATAATTGAGTGAGATCATTAATCAATTAATTAATTACTGGAAGAATTAATGAATAAACTGAATGAATGAATAAACAGATTTACTGATTAATGAGCCAATAAGTGAATAAGAGAGGGAATTAATGACTTAATTAATTTCAAATAATGATTAATGTAACCATTCTCATTATGAGTGAATGAATGAATGAATTAGTGACTGACTGAATGAATGAGTGAACAAATTAATGAATGAATCAATTAGTGAATAAATAAATAAGTGAATGAGTGAATAGATGAGTGAATGAATGAATTAGTGAATGAATGAATTAATGAATTAGTGAAGGAGTGAGTGAATGAATGAATTCATGAGTGAGTGAATAAATGAGTGAGTGAGTGAGTGAGTGAGTGAATGAATGAGTAAGTGAGTGAATGAATGAATGAGCGAATTAATGAATTCACAAGTGAGTGAATGAGTGAATGAATGAGTGAATGAATGAGTGAATGAGTGAGTGAGTGAGTGAATGAATGAGTGAGTGAGTGAGTGAATGAGTGAATGAATGAATGAGTGAATGAATGAGTGAATGAGTGAGTGAGTGAATGAATGAATGAGTGAGTGAGTGAGTGAGTGAATGAGTGAGTGAGTGAGTGAGTGAATGAATGAGTAAGTGAGCGAATTAATGAATTCACAAGTGAGTGAATGAGTGAATGAGTGAGTGAGTGAGTGAGTGAGTGAGTGAGTGAGTGAGTGAAGATTCATTGAGGATCTATTGTAACCGTGTCACACTGAGCTCTGTGCAGAACTCCATTGTGTTTTGTGCTGTTTTTAGACTCGTCCCCTCTGCTCAGTTTAAGAGAACCTGCCCCGTGTGTCGTGTGTTGTGTGTCGTGTGTTGTGTGTTGTGTGTCGTGTGTTGTGTGTCGTGTGTTGTGTGTCGTGTGTTGTGTGTCATGTGTTGTGTGTTGTGTGTCGTGTGTTGTGTGCTGTGTGTTGTGTGTCGTGTGTTGTGTGTTGTGTGTCGTGTGTCGTGTGTCGTGTGTCGTGTGTTGTGTGTCGTGTGTGCGTTCCCTTGTCTCACCTCTTCCTCAGTCATCGCTGATGTTCAACATCCCTTCACGGCCGTTGATCAATAGCTTATCAGCTCTCTCGGGGGAGACGCCGGCTTTGATTCTGCTCACAGCTCTGAAGTTTGGTCCCACACAGACCGGCCCTGCTGAGCTCCGAGGGCCCGGCCCGGCTCGCTCTGAGCCCCGCCGGCTGCTCCAGGCTTCAGTGGACGCCTGCTGAGAGAGGGGCCCCCATACTGAGCTGAGGGGCCCTCCATCTTATCAACACACTGTAATTCACTCTGCACAGCAGGGAGGAGCTGCCTCTATTAAAGCAGCAGCCACTGACGGTACAAACACTCGACAGACATGGTGAAGAGAAACCTGCTCAGGAGCACAAAGATCTGTTGTCAGGGCAGGTCTGTTAACATCTACAGATACAGATTATTACATACAGCAACTATTCAATTCAAGAAAGCTAACCGGAGCAGTCAACAGTACAAAACCCAGACTGATTTGAAAAGATGTTACTTACACACTTTGAAATCTTCACTGCAGCTGCTCGGCTAAAAGTGTTAGCATGCACCCGACTGAAGTGGGTGTGAGTAACGTCTCCTCAGATCAGGTTGTGATCTCTTCTCTTCTGCAGACTTCTTTCACCATTTTTTAGCACGCTAACATTAGCTAATTAGCAGTAAACACAGAGTCCAGCTGATTCTGATGTGATGTCATCAGTTCTGCAGGTATTTGGTCGTAAACAAAAGTATTAGAAACAATAAAACGTTGAAGATTACCAAAGTTTTATATTCATCCTGAGGGGAACATTGTAAGAAATGAGTGTTGGATGAACCACAGATTTCCCTACAGAGACATGAAGCTAGTGTGGCAGAAAATAGAAGTACCGGGCGGATGAATACACGGCTGTTTGTCAGGAAATAGATCCAGCATGAACCTTTCTCTTACACCACAAACTGTGTTTTTCTACTTTTCTTGTGCACACAAACACTCAGCATGCATCATGTTAATCAGTGAGCTGTACACATGTTGTAGATGATTCAATATGTGGGGCTAATATTAGCTTTCAAGCTGTATTTAACATGCCGTTAGCTGCTAGCTGCTAGCGTGTGGGTACGGTGAACCTGCCGTTAGCTCACCGGCTAACAGAGTTTACTATTTTACCCGGTTAATTGTGAATTTGACTGAAATGTCATCACTCCGCCTGAGATGAAGAACAGATGCTTGTTAGCTGCTAAAGAAGAGCGGGGTAAAAACAATCTGTTTAAAAGTCAGAACACTAAGCTAAACACACCCTGACTCCAGAAAGCAAACAAGCGTATTTAGCCCAAAAAATTGTTGTTATTGTGTTTATTTCTCTTTTTGTATTTTGTTCAGAATGAACTCTGGTCACTCTGAACTCTTTCTAGCACGTCGATAACAATATCCAAGCTTCCATTTTTGGGCCTGACCATAAAAATGTTGAAACATGAGAAAACACAAAGCAGGATTTGAGCTCCCATCAGTCAGTGTGATGTGTGAGGCCTTAAAGGACCCCTGCGTCTCTCAGCTTCACATGTTGGCTGCCCTGTTCCTTCTACATTATACAGGTTTTCTCTTTTTTCCACTGCCAAGTCTTTCCATTTTCTCCTCGCCAGCTGGTCAAGGGTCTCCTGCTGCCGCTAGGGCCCACAGCTCACTTCCTACTTTCTCCAGCACCTGTTCCTATTTGGCAAAGCCGACCGGGATCCTGAAAGCTTGGAGACGAGCCATCTGCTGCCCAGCTCTGCACCATTTTACCCCCCGATCCCTCGAGTCTCTGCATGCATCCTGATTTCTCTTCTGTTTTTTCAGCTCTGCTGAAAGATGGAGGAAAAGCTGAAATGGATTGGCTGCTAAATCCCAAAATCACCATTCAGCTGAAGGGAGAGGCTGTGCAGGTTAAATCAAAGCAGGACGCACGTAGCAGCGCTCGTTTACCAAGTGCAGGCCGACTGACTGTGATATCTCACCCTGATGGACATGTGAGCTGATGTTTTGAAGCCTCTACGGTGGAGCGATAAGTTTGCGTCATGTCACCCTTTAAAGGAGCAGTCTGTAGTTTTGTTGAAGAAATGTTAATGAGCAGACAAAGATCCTCATTGGCTGATTTTATTTCTGCCTAAACAAATGAAATAATCAAACTCTCTTTGTTTTCATGACTGAATCAACAAACTGACCTTAAAGGACAACACAGTTTATACTGTTTTACTGTGTGTATATGTGGCGGACCCTGCCACCTTTCTAGCTCCAAACAGTGTTCTGGGACCTTGTTTTCCTCTGAGAACAGCTCGTTTATTCACTTGTGGAAAAACTAAGTAATTAAATAACGTGGTTTAAATACTCAAGTACTTTACTCGAGTATTTCCATTCTCTGCTACTTTATACTTCCACTCCACTACATTTTAGAGGCAAATATTGTACTTTTTACCCCACTTAATTTATTTGATTGGCTACTACTACTATTACTTTTATCAAAGTAATATTTTCACACCACATCTTTACTTTTACGCAAGCATTACTTTAACTTTCATTTTAACTGCACTGTTTAATTGTACAGTACACACAAGCAGTTTTCTGGCAATAAATGTAATTAAATATCAAAAGTGGAAGTAAAAGTAAATGATACATATATTTACATGTATGTATATATTGTATACTTTGGGTCGACTGATAATCCGAATCATAATTCTCCATTTTTTCATTTTTGGAATCAGTATTTATTTTATTTTTTTTAATTCAAATGCAGATAAAATATATTAATGTCAAAATATGTATGTTGGCTCTGATGCAGCATGTAATCTGCAAAGTAACTAGTAACTAAAGTTGTCAAATAACTGTAGTGGAGTGAAAAAAGACAACATTTGACTCCAGAATGTAGTAAAGTGGAAGTATAAAGTAGCAGAACATGGAAATACTTTTACACATTGAAAGTAGAAGTACCTCAAAATTGTACTTAAGTACAATACTTGAGTAAATGTACTTAGTTACATTCCATCACTGAGTACACATCCATCCATCTAGAAAAAAAAGGTCACTTGTATGAACTACAACTCCCATGGTTAAGAGGACTACTGCGCATGGGCAAAAAGGTGGGGCGCGCGAACCCATGCGGATATATCGCTATGTAAAATGGCGGCGTGAGAGAGGCTCGTTCAAAACACAGCGGTCTTACCTGTGAAGGAGCTTAGCTAACGTCTCTGAAACCATCTGCGCTGCGTGGAGCTGTGTGCGAATCATTCAGAGGAAGCGGCTGGAATTTACATTCCAGAAAAGGTACGACATGTTTTATTCGTTAAATCAGTCGGTGTGTGGCGCTAACGTTAGCTTTCAAGCTATATTTAACATGACGTTAGCCGCTAGCTGCTAACGTCTGGGCCCGGTGAACCTGCCGTTAGCTCCCCGGCTAACAGCCTGTGGATGGACGGTACATATGAATGGATATATTATCAGACGTTTCACTGCCTGAGTAATTAACCTTGTGAAATATTCTGCTCTTAATCGTTTATCCGACTGAAACGTTAATAATCACCCTGCCTGAGACGAAGAACGGATGCTCGTTAGCCGGTAAAGAGAAGCTAACTAAGTTAAGCTCGGTAACTGTTACCTAACTTAAACTGTACCGGACACATCTGTGTGTCTGTGGGGTTCACTGAGGGCTCAAACACCTGCAGCCGACACTTTAATATCCGGATCACCGCGTTAATGAGACGGATAAACGTTACACACCGGTATCAAACCCTCCAGAATATTCTAACAACACACAGACAGTGAAGGCAACTGATGTGTTCACAGGCACGATGTTACGATTATTTCAGTGACTGAGGTGATTACTGTGCAGTGCTTCAGTACACATCTATTGTTCAGGCTCACAGACCTTATTCTGTCTGATTTGTTTCTTTAATTATTTGTCTTTATCGTGTTTTGTTCCTAACCCGCCTCATTTCTTTTGTGATGTACATAACTTGGTTGTTGTTAAAAAATCGGTTCATGCTTTGCTCTTAAAATCCTCATTTCTTATCCACCAACTATTAAAAATTCAAAGATATTTTAGTTAACAAGCACTGAAGACTAATGAACCAACACATATTCACATTTGAGATGCTGAAACCTGATAATCTACATTTTAAACTCACAACATGACTTTATAATGCACTGATAATTAAAATCAGGGCCAGTCCCAATGTTAGGGAGTAAAACATTTCTGTCTTGATTTATCGACCAAATATACACGTTTTGCAATGATTCGTCATCTGTGAAGTGGAGAAATCATCCCAAGCATCGTTTCCTGCACTGTGCTCAGTCGGGCTTTAATTAAAATGGGTGCCAATTAATGTTCTGTCCCCTGATTAATGGACGACTATTGTCACAGTTAGTTCAACCAAAGAAGGCAGAGATTTAATTTTTATTTATTGAAGAAAAAATGTTGTTACTACAGCGTAAAAGTACAGAAGTATTTTCAGTACATCAAGTGAAGATACTGATCATTAAGGCTGAATACCTTCTCCTGTCAGTGTTATTATATATTATTGGATTTTTATTCTCATTACTGATGCTTAATCATTTCCATGTTGTATCTTACAATCTTAACCTGCAACATAACTAGTAATTTAAGCTGTTGAATAAATGTAGTAAGGTAAAAAGTACAATATTTTCCTCTGAGATGTAATGGAGTAAAAGTATGACATAGCAGAGTATATAAATACTGAAACATCCCGGCAAACAGAATTTGAATACTTTGCGTCACTGTTTTAATGCTCCTTTTACGACTTATTTCCTGAACATCTGGACGACCTGGTCCTAACTGCTGATGAACTATTTAGACGAGAAGTTGTCCTGATAACTGTCCGTCTGCTTTGTGTCACAGAGCAGGTGGGATGGCGAAGAGGATCGCTGATAAAGAGCTAACAGACAGGAACTGGGATCAGGAGGAGGAGGGAGAGGAGGTGAGTCACTGATTCACACAGAAATGAGACGAATAAAAACAGATGCAGCAGAAATATTCTTGTTCAGCTGCATCTGTATCCGGATTGTGGACAGTGACGATGTTTTAACCTGTAACATGTTGTCCTCCATCAGGCTGGGACGTTTTCAGTTGCGAGTGAAGATGTGTTGAAGAACAGGCCGATTAAAAAGGCCAAACGCAGAAATGTTGGAGGAGAGGTAAAACCACACATCAACGTATAATTCAACTTTCTTACTGATTTAACATCAACTTGTGAATGGAGGAAATACTTTCTTTAAACGTCTGATGAATTCACATCTGTGGATTCTGAGATGATTTTTAAATAAATGCAGCTGTAAACCCTCAGTGTTGTTCATTCTGTTTCAGGGGGAGGGCAGTGGATCCTTCAAAGGTTTTAAAGGCTTTTCTTTGAGCACGGCGGCAGCGAGCGGAGGCTCCACCCCAACAGCTTTTTCTGGATTCGGTAACGGCGGCGGCTTTAAAGGCCTCAGCAGTCTGACCAACGGAAACAGCATCGCTCCATCATTCGGAGGTTTCTCATCTCCTGCTGCAACTTCCCCCGCTGCACCTGGTGAGTGCACTGCTGTCGGCCTTCAGAGTGAACTGACTGATTACTGGCTGATATTTAATGTCTGAATGATCAGAGTTAGAGGTCTTCTGGCGTCCATTAGAAGTCATGAAGGGAGCAACAGGCAGAAACATCGTGCTGCGGTGTGACAGGTTCATGATGCTGAGTTGTGACAATAACAGAGCTGTCAGTAGTGGGTACGAGTTGATGCAGCGTGTCCCGCACTGTTGAAACTCGTCGGCTGCTTTTCGGTCGGTTGAACATGTTGAATCGGTGGCTGTGCTCCGATTGGCTGTTCTGCTAACGTATCAGTCCACGAGAAGAGAGAAAGTAGGGCTGCACGATATCATTGGCCGATACTGACGAGCGGTGCACGATATCCATCTGCCTGATAACGGGAAATTTTCATTTTTGATTATCAGCTTTATTAAATTATAGCCGATAAACGGAGCTGGTGAAAGAAAGCCAAACTGCTTTTGTTGACTGAACACGCGCCACATCTACACACAGTATGTGGTGGTATTCACCTTTAAAGTTGGTTTGTGAGCAGCCAATAAACACAGAGAAGAAGAAGACTGCTGTTGTCACGCTGGTACTTTGCAATATATGTTCTGATGTGTGATTGGAGAGGAAGGAAAAATCGTCATGAGTTGTGTTTGTAGTCAGCACCTATATTACGTCTGACAAACTGTGACACACCTGGGATTTGTTTTTACTACAGTGGTGTTGCACTCAGAAACTGTGGGGGGCGCCAAATCACACAAAATGACAATTTCTACACAATGTTGCTTTAAACTGTAAAATATCCTGCCTCCAAAATGTGTGTGTATTGGCTGATTTATCAATATCAGAATTTCTTAGCCCCTCATATTATTATTGGCATCTTCCACAAAAACCATACTGCGATTATTTTGACTAGGAAAGAAAAAACGATTCAATCCTGATGATTTGTTGGAGTTTTCTTACATCTAGAGAAGAAGATTTGAACTTCAGAACATTTTTACTTTATCATAAAGCAAACTGCAGCTTCTTGGATATTGCAGTTGGTCATGTTGTGATTTGATTATGTTTTAATAAACTGTGCAGCCCGAGTGATGAGTAAGGGATAATGTATAGTTCGGAGGTTGTTCTGGAGAAATAAACCCCGACGCGAAGGGGTTTATTTCTCCAGAACAACCGACTAACTATACATTATCCTGCTTATTACACGGCTTACGAGTTAAATAAATAATAATTACCCACAATGATTCAGCAGCGACAAGGATTGGTCGGTAAAGTTTTCACTTTCACTTTCACTCTCGAGGCCGGCCTGAGAGAGGAGCTGGACAGCGTGCTTCTTCTGCTGTGGTTGGTGTAACGCGTTGAGTCCAGCTGTCTTGCTTATGTTGCCAGGGCGGATCAGAGCGCCGTCCCTAGCAACGGTCTGTTATACTTGACGACGGTCATTATACAGAAATAACGGACCGTAGAACGCAGCGATGGACCAATCAGAGAGCAGCATTCGATAGAGCCGCGTAATAATACAGAAATAACACAAATTTTTGCCGCCATTTTACAGTTGAGGTTCCTCACCTCCTGGTCAGACATCAGACACTTAGTACAAAAGTATATCATACATATGAGACAGAGAATTAATCAATGAACAATAACAGATTGTAAAATATAACCTTTGATAGATTTAGTAATTTTTGTGAAGAAAATGAGAACGAGTGTCAGTTTTTTTTAAAGATGAACAAGTAAACTCTTTCTTTGCTCGTTGTTTTTGTCGCTGACTCTCGACATGTGCATGGACAGTATTGGTACCACATCAGTAATGTGGATCATGTGAACGTACAGTCTGTTGTCTGGTATCAGCTGTCAGTGTGCTCCTGCAGCAGAGCAGCAGTTTGGTTTGTGACCTGATTTCAGACCAGTTTAATTCTCCGACTTCATAAAGGCTCGTTCGCTCTGATGAAATCATGTTCAGTCCACATGTAATGGAGTAGAAAAGCAGCTCCATTGTGAGAGCTCCTGGTTTTGTAATGGAGTGTAATGGAGCTGTGTGTGTGTGTGTGTGTGTGTGTGTGTGTGTGTGTGTGTGTGTGTGTGTGTGTGTGTGTGTGTGTGTGTGTGTGTGTTTCATCATGTTGTCGTGTCGCTGCAGGGCAGGATGGGGGGGCAGCAGAGGGGGAGGGGGCTCTTCTCAGCCTCACCCAGCTGCTGTCACACTAACGTTTCTCCCTCCATCGTCTCAGGTCTGACATTCAACGGCCCCGCCTCCGCCAAGCCCAGCGCTGACATCATCGCCAAGCAGACCAATGGCTCCACCCCGAGCCTGACTCAAAGCTCGAGCTCCTGCAGCAGCGCCAGTGTGAGCAACAAGGAGTACAGCCGGCAGCTCACCGCCCTCAACTGCTCAGTGCGGGACTGGATCACCAAGCACGTGAACGACAACCCTCTGTGTGATCTCAACCCCATCTTCAGGGATTATGAGCGGCACCTGGCCAGCATCGAGCGGCAGTATGGAGCCGGGTCTGCTGACGGAGGCTCCGAGGAGAAGAAGCTGCCAGCCGCGGCCACCCCTCCTCCTCCTCCCGCCTCAGCTTCCTCCTCCGGCAGCCCGGCGGCTCCAGCTCCAGCCGCCGCTTTGTTCTCATTTGGCAAAAACACGACAGAAGACTCAGCCCGGGACAAAAGCGCCATCGGCGTCACGTTTAACTTCGGTCAGAAGGTGGACAGCTCCGTCCTCGGCTCCTTAGGGTCCAAAACGACTCCCCCCAGCTTCTCCTTCTCCTCCAGCGCCTCCTCCAGCCAGACCTCCCTGTTTGGAGCTCCTGGCTCTGCTGCACCGCTGTCCTTCAGCGGGACGAAGTCCGAGGATGCTCGACCGGCAGGTAACACCATCCGGAAATATCTTTATGTCCTTAAGTAGCGAAAGCTGAGAGGCTGTCTGTTGGTTTTTTCTCCAGGAAGTATAAAAAACTTAAATATTCTCCTCATCAATTAATCTGCTGGATACTTGATTAATTGATTTAAAGCTGCAAAAGAAAAAATTATCGGCAACAATTCTGATCATCGATTGTTTCAGCTCGTCAAATATGAAGATTTGTTGCTTATTTTTCTAACATGATAAATAAAAGATTTTTCTTTTATTTCTTTCGTCAGACGGAGGAAGAACATTAAGACGTCACTGAGTTCTGGAGAGTTGTGACGGCCGTTTTAACTACTTTATAAATCAAGAACTTTATTCTCAGATCATAAAAATAATCACTATTTGCAGCCAAATGTTTCGTCTCGAGCTGTAACGACTTTATTTTTCATGCAAAATGGCAGAAAACTGTTTTCCACCCTCAGTTTTTGTCATTTAAAGACACTTAAAGAAACTGGGATGGACATTTTACACAGAAAATAATCGTCAGATTAATTGATTATGAAAATAATTGTCAGTGCAGCCTGTGTTTAATCTATTAAATGTCAGAAAGACGTTCAAAATGTGCGACTCCAGAGTCCATTCTGACTCCTTTTTAAGTGTGTTCTGTTGGACCAAACAGGAAATCTTCACATAATTTTGTGTTGATGGACGAACTGATCTCACGTCAGTTTAGTAAGAAATTACAAACTGGGTTTTGTTCATCTTCTCTTTGCTCATAATAAATTCAGCAGAAGAGGACGTGATAATCTGTTTTAAGGATTGTTAGGAAGGCGTCTTTTAAAACAGCAAATAATATTGTTTTCCTTGTCGATTCATCCGTGGATTATTTTCTTGAATAATCTTTGGGTCTGTCAGTTGTCAGGAAGATGTTTAAAATGGCCGACACAACCGAACACCAGTCCAAGAAAATCAGTTCACAATCAGCTACTACTGATAATTGACTGTTCTGGCTAAAATCTCATGTTTTTTAAATGCACTCTGGTTGAACCAATGATGAGGTGAACTCTCCTGTAACAATCCTGCTTAAAATCCTTGAGATTTATGTGGAAAACAGTCAGTGACAGTTGATTTATAATTATAATGAAGAAAACTAGTAAATCTTCACTTTAAGAAGACTGATTGAGTTTATTTGTTTTAAAAATGGCTTAAATGATTATTTAATTGCTGCCCATCAACTACCACTGATAGTTGACTAATTGTTTCAGCTGTAGCTAAAATCTCGTGTTTTTTTTATTTAGTCCGGTTAAACAAATGACTTCTCTTCTTCTTTTCCATCGAGCAGAATCTGTGGTTGAACTCTTTACTTCTGTAACAATCCTGCTCAAAAATGCTTAAAATTTTGGTTGAATACAGTCGATTATAGTTGATTTATATTCAGTCACTTTAAACTCTTAAAACAATCTGTACTGTACGTTACATGTTCTGAACACAAAGGTATAAAACTTACAATCACAGAATAAAAACCAGTAAACCTTCACTGTTAGACGATGGGACTAATTGAGTTTTAGTTTAAAAGTGACTTAAATGATCATTAAACTATTGATAATTAATCGACAAACTGTTTCAGCTGTGGCTTAAATCTCGTGATTTTTAAATGCACTCTGGTTAAACAAATACTCTTCTTGTTTTCCAGCTGGATTAATTTGTGGTTAAGCTCTTTTCTCCTGAAGCACTGTGAGGCTTTTCATTAAATACAGTCAGTTACAGTTAATTATAGTCTGTTACATTAATTATGAGCTCAGATATTAAGTTTGCTGTCATATAAACCGAAGAAACACAGAAAATGGTCTTAAACACTGTTGGGTAACATCTCTTTTATTTGGCTTAATTGTTAATCTAGTAAGAAAAACACTAGTTACCTGAAAAAGGTGACTTATATTTCACTGATTAAGAGTTTGTAATTAGCCGACATGGATACAGTGATAAAGGAGGCTGATTAATCTGCAGATGACTTAAACAGACGCTTAATAATTTTCTGTAGGTGGACCAATCGTTTGAGCTTCACTCTTGACTTAATGACACGTGACTCCCGACTGTTTGCTCATCTTGTTTCTGTTGAAACGTGATTTTCTTTTTGTAGACGAGAACGGAGACGAAGACACGGAGGAGCCGCCCAAACCTGAGGTGAAGGAGGTGAAGGAGGACGACGCCTTCTACTCCAAGAAGTACGTCTCACAGATGATTAATTCAATGTCACATTGAAATAATCTTTTCTACTCAGTGATTTGTATTCAGAAAACTTGATGAATCTTTTTCACCTGCAGCCACGTTAAAACACAACAGGCTTATTATGTTTCAGTCAGTTCAAACAAAGTGATTTACTTCACTCAAATCAAATGATTTGAATGTTTTTTTTAAGGCCTGAAGGATAAAAAATGATCAGATTTCATGTTGAATAAATGAATTATTGGTTCTGTTCGATCGTCCCATGATCCCTCAGCTTTTGTCTTTTGAAGTTATATAAATACATATCTTTTGGATTATATCATAACGAGAGAGAATTATTCAACCACATGATAATCTACATGGATGTCTGTGTGATTCACCAGATTCCATTCAAATAACATCAGATTTAAGCCGTCAGACTGTATAGTGATCCAAACATCCCTCAACACTGAAGCTGGACTTTGTTCTGATATATAATCAGATCGGTTTCACAAGAATCGGAAGTTTGAAATGAAATTTTGCTTTGTAGAAAAACCTGAATGTGAACACGTCGTTGTTCAAACTGTAGCTGATTGTTTTTATCTGTGCTAACCTGACGTGTCTGTTTCTGTCAGGTGTAAACTTTTCTACAAGAAGGACTCTGAGTTCAAAGAGAAAGGAGTCGGAACGCTGCACCTCAAACAGACCGACGACGGGAAAACTCAGATGATCATTCGTGCCGACACAAACCTGGGTAAAAAACAAAAAGTGGTGCTAAATAAAACATTTATTCTCATTTTAGATGCAGTGAGGAGGAAACTACACGTATGAAAGGAGCTGAAGTTGTTTCAGTTTATGTGCTGATCTCACTGATAAACTGTGTATTTTATTCTGTAGTCAGATTATTTTTGATTCAGAAGACGCAGATTCACACTGAAACACAGAAAAGGAAAGAAAACTGTTGTTGCTCCACATTTTTCTTGTTCAGTACAAACCTGCAGGTGATGAATCATTTAAATACACATAAATATTCAACGGCCAAAATGTTCCAGTAAGATCTGAGGCAGCAGAGAGGAGCACACAGGCTGAGCTGTGGTCCAACAGCGCCACCTGCTGGTCCAACACAAGAACTGCTGCTTCCTGTAGCTCAGGGGACGTTTCTGTGGGACGACATATTGTCCCAGAAATAACTGCCATAAATGATATGATAAGACCATTTCATACCACTGATGATAATAATGCAAGTACAGCCGCTCAGTGGAGTTTTAAATCTTAATGGTTCATCTATCAGTCGATTGATTGGCAACTAAAAAAAATATCTTCATCTTAAACATGCTGATCTGCTGTTCAGCTGCTCACTGTGATAATAAACTAAATATCAGTCAGGACTTTTAGGCGTACAAATACAGACATGGAGAGGTTTTTGGTGATCTGTTCCTTTAAACTAACACTTGAAGCTCTAAATTCAGTTGATGCTTCAAAGTTGTGAAATTAAGATTTTTTTATTCATCGTTTTGACTTTTTTTTTTTAGACAGTCACTAAAGTATAACACATTTGACAGGTGATTGGCTAATGAGAGTAGCTGAAAGCTGTTAAATGTCGTCTTTCGTCCTCGTTAGGAAACATCCTGCTGAACATCATCGTGCAGACGTCCATGCCGTGCTCTCGGCTCGGGAAGAACAACGTGATGGTGTTGTGCGTCCCAAACCCGCCCGTCGATGACAAGAACCCCACCAGCCCCATCCCCCTCCTCATCCGAGTGAAGACCGCCGAGGATGCCGACGAGCTCCTCAAGACCCTGGAGGAGAAGAAGGCCTGAGGCCGGAGCTTTTAGCAGACTTCACCTGGTCATCCTCCGACAGATCGACCTCACCGCGCACTCACATGGAAAAAAACTCATCTGTACTTAAGTCATCCTGGTTAATCACGATTCCCTCACAATAAATTGGTCGTCATACTGTGAAATCTTTTTGTTAGTTTCTAATCACATCGTCGTCGCTGTTCGACTCGGCTACATTCCTCCCGGTTCGACGCTGCTGCTGCTGTTTTATTAGACAAAACGAACCATGTATCTTATCAGCCTCACTGTTAATTTTACTGTTTTAATTTGGTCGTCGAGTGACTGAAAGTGTGAATCCAGATGAATTATGACTGTGTGACATCCACGACCCTTACCACTCAGTCTTTTTGGGGAAACCTCCAAATAAAAGTCCAGTCGATTTGGTTTTACAAATTAAATACTTGCAGTAACAGTTAATTTTTTAAATGAACGTGTCGAGGATTTAGTGTGTCTGCTGAGTGTTTTTTTTGCTCTGGAAACTATTTATTGTGTCGGCAGGATTTGTACTCTCACTGATTGAACCTCGTGTGAATGTTTCCCCTGAAGAGCTTCTGTAAACGTGTGGAAGGGACGTGTGAGACAAACCAGTTTTATTTTCTGTAAACATGGACTCTGTTGTTTTCCAAGTGTCCTTTGTGTGGCCTTTGGTTCGGCCTTCGAGATGAGGCATGCTGTCATCGTCTGAGAACATTTGTAAAGACATTTATTGGAGAATAAAAGGAAACAAACCACCAGCCTGCTGCTCTTTTTAGTTCTTTTTCATTTGATTGTTGATTTCAGCTTCTCTAGGATTAAAGATTCAGCTCCTGGTGCTGCTGTAGGAACAAAATGTCCTTTCAGCTCACTGATGATGGTTAGAAATGATCCTCTGGGTAAAATATCCCAGTTTCATGTCCCACAATATTTTAATCTGTGCGAGGTTAATGGGATTTTTATTGGACTGTCCAGTTATTACTACATCACTGCAGCTCAGAATGCCCAACAGTGAGGTTTATAATTGGAAATATTCTTTAAAAAGACGGCAAACAGACTGAATATCAGTTTTCTAATCTTTTGTAGTCACGTCAGCGGTTTGATCCAGACTGAAATATCTCAACAACTCTCTGATGAACTGCCATAAAACTGTACAAACATTTTCCAGAGGACGACCTGTAATAACTGGTGATCCTCCATCAACATGTTAACGTGTTCAGGACCAAACACCTGCAAAACCAATGACATCACATCAGCCTCACTGTTCTGTCGGAGTAACCACAAAACTGTTTTTTCCAACTGGGAAACTTCACCTGAACGCACCGTCCAGTCAGAAATTGTGGCTACGTGAGTTGATGACGTGTTGAGAGACACGCGGACTAAAGGAAACGTGGGGTTGATGCTTAGAAACTCATCAGTCATCTATTGTATGTCAAGTTTTAGCGCACATGTACTCTGTAATATGCTGTTTCAGATTGTGACCCTTGTTGTCCACTTGGAGTGATAGAGAGCAATAAAACTGTTTGGCACCATTACAACCTGTGAAAGACGCTCAGTTGCGCATGAAGCCAACACAGCTCAGGTATAAAACACCCACCTGCCTCTGAAGTTCATCATTACAACTAGAGTCAAAGGGTTTCTTTTCACATCTGTACACAGGTATTATCCTGTTTTCTCTGATGTAAACGACAGATGCTCTTTGTGACTGTGAGGGGCTGAACATGTTTTTACAGATTGTTTCCACGCTGCTGCCTTTTGGCTTGTTTTTCAGAAATGCTTGAAAAAGATGCTGATACTGATACTTTACTCATTTTAACAAGTCCAACTTCTCCCCAGATGAGATGTTTGTAATAACGTAATTATTATTTGAGCAGGATATTACATTCACAACATGAAGTGGCCCCGTGTCACACTTTTAAAGTTAAACATTAAAATCATTTGACTTCCACTGAAAATTTAGATCTGGTCCAGAAATTAGCTTAAACAATTAAATGCCCCCCAAAGTCCCCAGATCCCTCTGACCAGCACCTGTGAGACCTGCTGGAGCCGGTCTGGTCCAGGGAGGCCCGTCCCGACACACAGGACCCAGAGGACCCGCTGTGGACCAGAGACATATATACAAGGATATCTGTATAGTATATATACATAATACATAATATATAATATATAATACATAATACACATTTGTATATTATGTCTATGCTGTAGCCGCCCTGGTGCCGGACACCAGAACCCCCTCAGAGGTCTGTGTGCGGCCCATGGAGCATGCGCACTGAAGACTTCCGCCGAACGAGCCGGCTAACATCCGGTTTAGCGCCCGGCTAACTTGAATGGTGATAAAGTAATTTAATCGTGCGGCTTTTCTAGACTTTACACGTGTTATTGGACCGGATGGCTCCGGTGCTGACAGTGGAGCGGGTCGGGTCTCAGAGGTTGCGACGCTCCCAAAAATGTATCCACCATTTTACAGACTCTTCTTTCAGCCCCGCTGGTGGCGGCCGCCGCCATCTTGGCCTCTCGCTCATGCCACAGTTAGCTGTAAGCTAGCAGCAAGAAACAGGCAACAACAGTGTTGTGTTCAGTTTAGCTCCGCAGCTAGCAGCTAGCCTAGCAGCTAACCTAGCAGCTAACCTAGCAGCTAGCCTAGCAGCTAGCACTCACCAGGCCTGCGTGTCCGCCCGCCGTCCTCTCCGCTCCATCTCTTCTCTCATGTCCGTGAAGTAAAGAACATTTCTGCTCCGGTCCGTTCAGTTACTCTACATCACAGTGGGCTTCAGCTCAGGCTGCTCATCACGGCAGAGAAGATAAATCCAGTTTTTATGTTTGAAAAGTTTAGAAACAAACTTTGTAGCTGCTCTTTAATCCAACAACACCGCCTCTGCCTGTGAGTCCAGTTAACCCACAGAAACACATTATTATGTTAAGTGTCTCACATCTGCATTAAATCCTCCAAAAGGCACCAGCACCATGAACACAGCCACAGATCCAGTCCAGTGGCAGGTGAAGGACAGCTCACAGCCACCTGTCACCCAACAGGCCACGCCCCCTGATTACCCTTAATGTGATGTAATTAAAAGTAATTTGAACCAGTGATTATATGAAAGTATGTTTAGAGACCAGAACTGTGAACGTTTGTTTCTGCTGTAAACACGTTTGGACTCGGACTCTTCTGGGGTTGACCCGCTTCTGGAGCCTCACGTGGCCACCAGAGGAACTGCAGGTTCTGAAGTTCCCTCACACAGCAGATACTCGGACCGATAGTTCCCTCACAGCAGATACTCGGACTGAAAGTTCCCTCTCGGACTGATGGTTCCCTCACGCAGCAGATACTCGGACTGATAGTTCCCTCACAGCAGATACTCGGACTGATGGTTCCCTCACAGCAGATACTCGGACTGATGGTTCCCTCACAGCAGATACTCGGACCGATGGTTCCCTCACGCAGCAGATACTCGGACTGATGGTTCCCTCACACAGCAGATACTCGGACCGATAGTTCCCTCACAGCAGATACTCGGACTGATGGTTCCCTCACACAGCAGATACTCGGACTGATAGTTCCCTCACACAGCAGATACTCGGACTGATAGTTCCCTCACACAGCAGATACTCGGACCGATACTTCCCTCACACAGCAGATACTCGGACCGATGGTTCCCTCACACAGCAGATACTCGGACTGAAAGTTCCCTCACAGCAGATACTCGGACTGATGGTTCCCTCACACAGCAGATACTCGGACTGAAGGTTCCCTCACGCAGCAGATACTCGGACTGATGGTTCCCTCACAGCAGATACTCGGACTGAATCCAGGTTATTTGAAGGCTGCTGATGCACAGATGGAAACAGAAACCTCACAGCTGCTCAAACATGTTGGAAAACAAACAAAAACAATCTTGCGCTGTAAAAATGTCACTTTTTACTCCACTGCATTTATTTTAAAGTTACTTTGTAGATTCAGACTATTAATACTTATAGATAAAAACTACCCAGCTGTATATCAAGACATTAAAATCAGCCCCGTGATGCATCAATAGTTATAATCCGGTAATATAAAACACATTATTCTATATAATGAGTTCTTGTACTCGGTTCAATAAACATGATGCAGAAATCAAGAAAAAAACCCACAAGTGTCAGTTTTTTCTGCTAATGTGTATTTCAATAAATAAATACAGGAAAACGTACACACAGTTTGGAGACTAAGCAACAGAAGTATGACTGAGAACATGCACATTTACTGTGTGTGTGTGTGTGTGTGTGTGTGTGTGTGTGTGTGTGTGTGTGTGTGTACAAAAGCCATGATGAGCGTTAAACTGATGTAAAAACACGTCAACGAAAAGTTTTTAACAAACAGGTTTCAAAAAGGTTCTAAAAGCGTTTTACAGTGCAAACTGTCGTTCTGCTCATATCAAACGTTTCTCGGTTAAAGCCGTCGTTTATATTGATCAGCGTGGATACATTCAGCTGGAGGAGCTATCAACTACGTCATCATCATCATCATCATCAACATCATCATCATCAACATCATCATCAACATCAACATCAACATCAACATCAACACTGAGGAGTCGACTCGTCCCTGTGGTAGAGCTCACAGAGAGAAACACTGGACTGACTTTGATCGATGGCTTCGTCTCTGACTGAAAATCAGTCACAGATAATAACTGATCAATAACAGCAGCTGACTGACTTCAGTGCCTGAACTGTGACGACCGTCAGATCAAACATGAACACGAGACAGAACCTGCGACTGCTTTCACTGTTTCTGGACACTTGAGATGAAGTAAAATAAAATAAAAAGGGAACGAATGAAACAATCAGAGTAAATGATAATAAATCAAATGATCAGCTGCAGCTCTCATGATGAGCTGAGCTTCAGTAGTTTTAATTCATTACAATGTCAAATGTTTTCACAATCATCTGCCTTTAATGACATTTTAGTGTTATAATAATTCACATTTCACTGAGAAGTGTTTTCATATTTATTAATATTAGTTTTCATCTGATTTCTGCCAGTTAAAGAAAAAAAGATGAAATATGTTCCCACAGTAAATCATAATTATAACTGTCCATGTGAATATCTTTCAGAAATGAGCAACACAATGTTTTGAAAGAAAGAAAGAAAGACAGGACAGACAGAAAGAAAGAAAAAGAAATTTGAAAAAGACGTGCGCAAAAGTCAGAATGTGTTTCAGAAAAAAAGAAGCAATGTTGATTAAAACAGTCAAAATGTTTTAAAAGTGTCCAAAAATAGTGAAGGATGCTCGTCACAAGTTCCCAGAGTAAGACGGATCGAGTGAAGACTTTATTTATTTATTTATTTATTTATTTAAGAATTTGTTTTTAAAAAAATGAAATTTTGTGAATAAAACAAGTCAAACTTTCGTGAGAACATCTCGTCAGTAACACTGAGATGATTTGATGAATCACTTCTGAACAAACAATTCAGAGTTTTTTCTCAAAACATCAGAATTCAGGTTCAGGTTGAGAAATGTTGAGTTGTTACTGTGAATGATTGAAGATCACGAACATTGATGATATATTTTCAGTTAATAACCAGATAATTCTGCATTAACTGAATTCCTACACGTCCTCGAGGACTCTGGGAGCTTGTGACGGACGTTTGTTGTAATTTTTGAGTTTTTCCAGATCAGATTTGAGTGTCGCAGCCTGAGTCGGCGTTTCTGCTCTCGTGAAGTCCGACGTCTCTGCAGACGAACGGCAGGTTGATCTTTGGACGCCTCGGCTGGTTGCTTGACAGTTTGTTCGGATGAACACGAGGAGAAAGAAGAGACATTAAAGTTGCGTGCAGTCAGATTTAAGGCTTCGGGAGCACAGAGGGAGAAAACATGAACACACATCTGTGTCTTCGCTCCACATGTGGATCCAATCAGGTGGCTTCGTTGTGTCACTTCCCGTTTTTATGTCGATTCTCAGTTTTCCCTTTAAAATCATCTTCACTGTCGTCACTTCAGTAGTTTTTCAAGTCACTTCCAGTTTGTGAGTCGCAGTTTTTAAACAAAAAGCCAGTAAAAAAGTCAAAGCTGGATTATTGTGATTTTTTGTGTCTTATTTTGTGTTAACGTGGTGAAAAGTGGACGAATCATCACAGGACAGCTGACGGAGAGGACGCAGGCGTCGCCTCGTCCGTCACCGCTCAGAAGAAAAACATCAGAAGTGAACAAACAAACTCAAAGTAAGAACGTCTGTTTGTTTGTGGAGGCAGAACTTCAGCACGTGTGATAAACATCTTTATAGGTCCGACACGTCGGATCTGATCCGACAGACCTGTGGAGAAACTCAACCGTCACAACTTCAAGATTCAAACTCTGATCCGACTACAGACGAACATTTCTGACATCGCGGTGAAAAATGAATCTGAAAATAATGAGCTGACTTTGTGATTTCTAACTGATTATTCTCAGAAACTCGTTTTAAAGGAAAGGTTCACATTATTTAGTCAATACTCAAAAGTATCAATTAGCAAATATTTGAAGATACCGTCACTTTTTTGGGATAATATCTCATATTTACTAAGTCGTTATTTTGAGGTAACATTTCTTTATTGTGAGATTCTGACACGTTTGTCAGTTTTTGATTCTAACCCATCTTGAAAAAGTCATTTTGAGGTAACATCTCATTATTTGAGACTAATTATTTTGAGAAATCATTTTCAGGTACTGAAACTCATTTCCATTAAGTTTCTCTTTATTTTCAGATGCTAACTTATTTTATAGAAATAATGATTTGATAATAATTTCAGATGTTTGTTTTCATCACATCGGCTGAAATATGCGTCTAAAAAGGAAACTGCTGATTTTAAAGCAGAGGACAGTTTGACTTCACTGTCTGCAGGTGAGTATCTGACAGACATGTTCAGCTCGTGTCTTTAGTCTCCAGTGTTCACGTCACACTTTGGACTGAATGAAGATTAAATCCAGTTTGTGGTGATTCTTCACGCAACATTTAGAAAACACTGACTTTAACCAACTCATCAGTTCAAACTAACGAACTGCTGGATGTGGTGAAATAAATGCTGCCTGTGGTTTCTAACATCGGTGGCACTCGAGCACTTTGGGACATTTGTCTGACAGAATAATGAACAAACTTAAAGTTATGATGAGGCTTTTTCCTATTTTTCACATTCCAGAGACTAAATGAGAATCTGGGAAAACATCTGTTCTGACCCGACCCGAACGCCGTGACCTCGACCGCCGTCTGCCGACACCACGGCCGGTCATAATGTTCTGCTTCCTCTCTTACAAAAACACTGTAAGTGTAATCCCTCATGTCCGAGTGAATATATTAATAAAAGAAAACAAAGTCCACGAGATCCACGCCGAGTGGATCAGAAACAGAAGGTGAAGCGGGCCCTTCGGTCCAGGCGTCTCAGTGAGTAAAGCAGCAGGATATTTACAAGAAAACACACATTCGTCACTTCCTCCTCCTTCCTGGTCAGAGTTCAGCCAATGCCTTTTGTTTTTCACATCGAGGTCATGTGATCCCGACGCCGGGCCCGTTTCCGTGGAGACGACCTCGGACGCAGCAGGAACTGAAAAGAAGAAGAGGCACTTCTCGAATGGCTGGTTGGTTTGCGGTCGTCTCCTCTGACTCGTCTGCAGGTGGAGCAGATGTTTGGACACCGGGGGGCGCTGCTGTTGTCTCAGTGGCCTGATGCAGGAGGCACTTGGTAGTGATGCTCTGAGGAGTCCTGCTCTGCTATGTCATCAGGATGGGCTTCTGCCTCACCTCCAGGATGTCTGAGAGAGGAGACGCACCAGAGATGTCAGTCGGCTGAAGAAGAGACGTTCATTTGAGACAGAACGTCACGATTTCAGATTCTAACTTCTTATTTTGAGATATTAAATCATTTTCAGAATTATGAGACGATAACTCAAAACTTTCTAACAATCGTTATATGATAATATTTTAAGGTTCTTTTTGTTTTCATCACATCGACTTCAGATAAAACAAACTAATGAGTCTGATCTTACTGTCATGGAGGAGAAACACAGATTAACTAGGGCCTGACATTAACCTGATGTGATGTCACTTCCTGCTCTGTATGAAATAAACTTCACTGGGACAAACAGACTCCATGTTTCTACTCAAAGACAGAAAGAAGTTCATGCAGAACATTTGCTGAATTAACAAGAAGGAACAAATAAGTCAGAATCAGTCAGAGACAGAGTTTCACACAGTTTATAAAGTGTCTCCAACTCAACAACTCACTAAACTGACACATTTGTTAAGGGAGTCTGGGGACAAAGAAGTCGCCTATACTGGTTACTGGTGACTGTTCACCGTCTCCTTTCATGACTGAGTAAATGATTAATTCGGTGTGTTCAAACAGCTGATGGATGTCGGCAGGTAACACACCTGTGGTGATGCGGTGCAGCGGCAGCGTGACGTAGGTCAGGTGTGAGTAGAGCAGGAAGTAATCTTCGGTCCGGTTGAGTTTGAGCCAGGAGCCGACCAGCGAGCGACCGGTCCCCGACAGCGAGCGAGAGCGGAGGTTTGTGGTGGTGTGAAGATCTGAAACATCAAAACGGGTTCATCATCTGACCATTAATGTCTGAACATGTGACACGTCTTTACAGAAGTCCTGCCAGAGCTCATTACAGCTACAACACAACAAACACTCAGACAGACACAATCCTGCATGGAACCAGTTTGTGATCCAGTCTGTACCTTCGTCTTCCTCCTCCCTGAAGAACTCCTCGCTGTCGTTGGCAGAGTGAGACTTCTTCATCTCCGCGATTCTGTTTCGGGGAACTTTGCGTCTCAGAGACGGAGAGAAGAAGGAGGGACGGTTCCTCTCTGGAGTCGGAGGCGTGCTGAAGGACGTCACCTGCAGGGAGACAACAACGACTGTTCTGATGTGCTGAAGGAGGAAGTGCTGAGAAAACTCTCCTCCTCCTTCAGCGACATCGACTCAACATGCATCATCACCAAGCCGAGAGCTTCTTCCATCACAGACGTTCGTCAGCATAGAACAACAGCAGCGCCCCAACAGGAAGACAGCAAGAACAATGGCGGATGTTATTCTTTGGTGTTTAATGGCACAGTTACAGCGCCCCCCGCTGGCCTGGCATGCACACGACAGCTCCTTTGTTTTTGCAGATCTGCGTGCAACAGGATCATTTTCATGTCGTTTGAACGTGGAAAAAAAAACTTTTGTACTTTTAGCGAAACTGCCGTCTTGTAAACGGGGTCTTAAAGTGATGAACTGTCAGAAAAGTCTCGAGGTAACTTTAAACGTCTTGTTTTGTCAGATAAATATCCAAAACTCAGAAATGTATTGATTTACTTTGGAATCTGAGCAGCTGAAACTTGTGAATTTGATTTAAATAATCAATAAGAAAAATAGTTGCTGTTTGATTTTCTGCCAGTCGACTAATCGATTCATTGACGAATCATCTCAGCAGCCACGGGCTCAGACAGCGTCTCCAGTTTTGTCTCCTGCTGGTTTCACGAGATTAAATCCACATCAGCTGATTCTCAGTTTTGGTGAATATGAATCTAAGATAAATAAAATAAAGTGTAATTTCATCCTGACCTCTGAGAATCCATCAGTCGACTGTGAGACACATCTGGAGGACAGACTCTTAAATGATGCATAATCTGGTCCAGCAGCATTTATTATTGATCCTGACCTGATTTCATGTCTTTGTGTGGAGGCTTCACAGTCGACTCGGAGCCGCTGAGCTGAAGGATTTTGGGTGTTTTCTCTTTTGTTTCGCAACAGCCGCAGACGAACAGGAGGAAGTGAAGCCAAACTCATCGTCAGTTCACTTGGTGACTTCGAAAACGCCTCAACTTGTAAGCAGACAAACGGGAAGTGCTGAGTTCCTGATCTGTGAATCTGCCAAACATCAGGCCGGACCAGGATCTGATGTTCTGTACTACGCAGCTGAGAGAGATGATTCGCTGATTTGTCGTTTTGCACATTGACAGTAAAGACTAATAAAAGTTTCCTCACCCTCTCGTGCATGGGTGACACCTGGTCCTCCTCGGTGCCGCAGGGGGAGGTGTCACCCGTCGGCACCCTGCTGACGGCCATCTCAGCGTGACCTTTGCCCTGCGGACCCTTCATCCTCACAAACTCCATGTTGTTGTACTTGTAGAAGCCAAAAGACATCCGCTGAGCCATCTTAGCAGCGACGCTCACCTGCAACACACACACAGACCGTCAGCATGAAGTCGAGACAGATAAAGAACAATCCAGCACAGTGTCTGTTAATATGTAATTAACCTAAACACATGTCGTATTAATCAGCACGATGATGAACGCAGAACGAGCTTTCAGACGAACTAACCCAAGAAACATCCGAGTCAAAATAACATTTCACATGTCGACAAATATCATTTATGTCACAACTCCTGTGTGACATTAGCCGTAGCTGCCATTTCAGCTTAATGACATAGACATACCGACATGCTAACGTTAGCATATTAGCATTACATGTTATTATACCTTATGAGTTAAAGTGATTCTTCCATGTTCGCATCGTAACATGCTTCTGTTAGCATTTTTGGATGCTAACAGTTTTACTTCTCGAGTTAACATACCAATGTTCAAAATGTTAGCATGATACAGCAGCATTAGCTTTAACAGTATCATGTCTAGATATTGAAGACAACATTTTTTCCCCTTTTGGTTTAAATGTATTAAACAATAATAAAGTTGAGTTCTTATAAACTTTGATAAAAGTAGTGTTCAGAGTCTTACGTCAGTTTAAACAGCAGCAGTGAATCACCCTGCTAATGCTAGCATGCTAACCCATGCACAGCTAAAATGTTTAACATGATATCATTTAGCACATTAGCTCGTTCAGTAATCCAGCATAATGAATTTGAGCATAAAACCTCATTCTTGACCTCAGGGACTGTAGATGGAGACACAAACAAAATGTATGATTTAGCATTAGCATTAGCAAGATGGCGAACATGGTAAATATTACACCTGCTAAACATCACTGTGTTATCATTAGCAGTATCGTGTTAGCATGCTGCTGTTAGCATTTAGCTCGAAGCACCGCTGTCCCTCGGCCTCTCACCCGGTTGTCGTAGACCTTCTTGAGGGCCTCGTAGCGGATCGAGCCCTGGAAGATGACGCCCTGGAAGGTTTTGCTCTTGTCGCTCGCTACCAGCTCCACACACACCATCTCCCCCTCGCCCACCGTCATGTCACTGAACACCTGCACAGATAATAATATGTTACTTTACCTGTGGAGACCTTCACTCTTTCACCCAGTAACCTGAAGTTCCCATCTGTAATCTCAGCCCTCTGGAGCGGCATCGTCTCAACACAGTGACTGTCGGCATTGACTTGTTTAGCTCCAAAAACCTGCTCATTGATTTCCTCCCAGGGGTGAAATCTCTGATCTGGTGTTTTTCCCTGCAGTCGACCAATAAAACAAGGTGTTAATGCAGGAGTTTGTTTTTAAATGGAGAGAAGAAGCATCAGGTCACACGTCATTAAACCAGCAGCATCTCCTCGTATCTGCTCATCAGCCAGGAACCATCAGCTGCTGTGGAGTCAGACTGCTCACAGTAAAAGCTTCATCACTGAGGGGAAACACCACTTCTAGTGTTTTTCACATTTAATCATTTGACCCGCAGGCCCTCACATTTACATTTCACCTCCCAATTTGGGCTCCTAAGTGTCCAGAACATGTCAGTGGTGGAAGAAACCAGCTGGCACTGGACGTCAGTTTAACATAAAAAAGATGTTGACGGATGTTCAGTTTAAGTTGGAAATGACAACCAAACATTAACGTCTTCAGCTTAACGTTGGCACCAGTCCTCACATTGAGTTTATGTAGTGAAGTAGTGAAGTGTGAGCACGAGCTTGCTGAAGGTGTAAATAACATCAGATCAGGTCGTGATGTCGTCTCTCCTGCAGACTGATCACAGCAGACGAGCTGCATGGAGACATCTGATGTTTCTTTGGTTGTTTTCTGTTTTGTGGACTACGAGACTCAACTTGTCCTTCAATGTATTTGCTATATTTTGTGTTAATCTGTAAAAAGTAGTACCTGAAGGCGTCAGATAAATGTAGTGGGGTAAAAAGTGCAGTTTCTCTCTACATGTGAGCTGTAGTCGCTGCATGTGTTCGACCTCCGACTGACTGATGTCAGAGTGACGGCTGTAACATGGCTCATGTAACGTTAAAGGAAGTGCTGAGACGACCGGGCTACAGTTACCTCCTCAAAGTTGTCGATCATGAAGAAGATGTTGGGGTAGCTCATCTTGGACTCCTCTCCTTTACTGTCCATGGCGTGTTTACTGGGAGACGCAAACACTTCCTGTGAAACACGGCAGACAGCAGGATGAGGATCCAGTGATGACTGAGGCCTGAGCCTGCTGAGACAGACGTGAGCGCAGCTGCAGCTCAGATCCTGATTCCTACCTGACACTTCTTCTTGTGGATGTGGATATCTCCTGCATCTGAGCGCGTGCAGACGGCACACGTCACCACGTAGTCCAGCTGGAAGACAGAAGAGGTTTCAGGTTATCGCTGGCATCAGTCGACCGACATCACAAACCTTTTTTTCTGCGAGTGTTTCCGACCTTTTGCAGGATGAGGTTCAGGTAGACGCTCTCCTCCCAGTCGATGTCTGGGTCACCGAGGCCAGGCAGCTTCTTGGAGTCTCTCCTGTAAACCTCCACCTCCACCTGAAACACAGCCGACACACCTCATCAGAACCAGCTACGGGTCAACCTCAGTTCAGGTGTGGAGCAACCAGGAGACTTTCTGTCACATCAGCGTGATGTCAGATGGAGCAGAGACACGAAGGACGAGCTGCTTTTTTACTTTGACAACATGAAGACGAAATGAAATATGCAGTGATCAGTGTGTCTGAGATGTTGTTCAGAGGGAAGCAACGGGTTTAAAAATAACATCTTGTTTAAATCACCTGTGATGACACAGCAAAACACTGTTCAGTCCCTCTGACCTCTGGAGCAACATGTTTCCTTTGATCATCTCTGACGTGACACTCAATTTTTATTGGGATCAATTCACTTGTGTCGGTCGGCGACATATTAACTGACTGGACACGATTTAGAAAAGACACTCAGTGTGTTGAGAGAAGGGCTGCAACTAACCACTACCAACGAATCCACTGATTGTTTAGTCCAGAAAATGTCCAGAAGCTGATCAAAATGCTCAGGACAACATCCCAGAGCCCAGAGAGACGTCCTCAAATTGCTGTTTTTGTCCAGCCAACAGTCCAAAACTCAAAGACAAGCAGCAAATCTGCACATTTAAGAAGCTGGAACCAGACGATGTTTGACGATTCATTTCCTTTCAGCTGACTTCGTCGCTGCAGCTTCACCTGGGACATGTTCACGCTCCACAATGTTCTGCACAACGTGCACGTCAACATACAAGCTTTAATAATGACGGGCAGGTTCTGATACAGACGCCTCACGTCAACCAAACTCCATTCAATTTTATCCATATTTAACAAATATTGTGCGCATGGATATTTAGTGCCAACGTTGTTTGTGTGTTCTTCTCTTTCATCACTTCTCTACTTTCACTTCACCGTCGTGTTTTACCGTCTGCGACGCGACCGAGGAAGTGAAACCGTCCACACGACAGCAGAAACGTCTCCGACATCGTCTCTCATCAAACTGAGCCTCCAGTTTTTTATTTGCACGACATCAGCAGGAAACTGATGTGTTCAACGAATCTGCTGCTTTTAAAAACAGACGTTTTAAAATGAGACGTTTTCTGGTCGATGTCGGTTTAAACAGATTCTTCTGTGAGGTTTTACTGCCGCGTGTTTCCTCCATGAGCAGGTATTTTACAATCGCCTTCACACACACACACACATTTACAGCGTCGCCATGGCAACCGCTCCTGCGCTCTACATGGTCTGTGAGTGATATGAATCCTGGCATGTGGAGACCTCGTATCTCCGTGCAGAGCCTTCGTCAGGTCTGGTTACAGGCAGATGTGGAGGAGACGGAGCTGAACGTTACTGCAGACGACCTCAACGTGTTTCAGTTCAGTGTTGATTAATGACTCATTTGTACTGAGACTCTGATGTAAAGATCCTCCAGACGTGTAATAAAACACATCGTGTAACGATATTCAGCAGTTTTTATTTCAGGGAATCCGTCATGACTCTTGATTCACACGAACGTCGAATCAATTCAGGTGAAATGTTTCATCTGAAGGGATTTAAACAGCCTTCAGTCGCCCCAAGTTTGGGCTTAACTGAAGATGAAATTATTGGATTATAGTCCTAGATCATCGCTCTTGTTTCAGTCCATCAGTGCTTTTAAAGTCGCTTCATTTGTCTTTGAGGTCAGTTTATAGTTTCACCTGAAAGAGCATTAAAGCTTTTAAAGAAAAGTCTGAATGACGAGTTGTCTGTTGTGTTGTTTGACCCGTTTGAGGGTTTTTATTGTCTTTGTATCACAATCTATAGTCATCGGTCCTCCTGGAGGAATCAAACCCACAACCTCCTGTAACTCTGCAACACTTTCACTGTTAATCTTCCAATTGTTTCATGATTAATTGATTTATTATTTAGTCTCTGACATGTGAAAGGAAACCGTCTTCAAATGACTCGTTTTGTTCAACCGACAGTCGAAAACCAAACAGATGTAAAATGAGAGAAAACAGAAAGTTTTTGGCATTTTTCTTCATAAACGACTCGACTGATTGGTCGATTAGGAAAATACTTTCAGATGAATTTTCTGTCTATGAACTGATCAGAGATCTTTGAGTGCTCGTCACCTTTTTGCCCTCGCTGTTGTCGGCGCTGACGTAGGCGAGTTTCCTGCGGACGTAGAACAACATGTCGTCCTGTCGAGGAGCCCACTTCTCCATGAAATACGTGGAGAACATCCAGGTCCAGAACACGATGCGGTCATCCTTAAAACAACCTGCAACAACACACACACACAAAGTAAACACACGACCGACGGCAGCGACTCTGAGAAACATCCTGACCTGAAACATGGATCAATAGTTTAACGTTGAACCGTCTCCTCCTCGTGTCTGAAATCCTTTGACAGAAAACTTTCCCACATAAATGTTTTGTTTTTTAACCAACACAGACATTAAAGACATACGAAGGGTTGGAGTTCAGTCAGAGGAGGGAGAAGACACAGACGATCCAAGAAAACATAAAAACTACAGTTCCCGTTGTCGTGTGAAGTCGTCGTGTGGTCGGACGGTTTTATTACGATTCACTCTTCTGTTGTTCTCTCCGGCTTTTGTTCAAACCTGCAGTCATTTATTTTTTACGGCCGATAAAACAGCAGATAAATTATTCACACTCTGCTGGATTATTACAGTCGCACGCTTTTATTTTGAAAAATGACCCGGCGCCATGAAAGCAGCCGAGCTGCGGTCGATGGTGTGCGTTTCAGATGTGGACCACCTGCCCTCCGTCACCTCGGGGGGCTCTGCACCTGCCTGCCGCCCGGCAACTGTTGCCAGGCAACCAGGCAGAGGATGACATGGCATTTAGTGAAACTTCCTGTTGGAGCAGCTGTTTCCCTCAGGCCCCGAAAACACAGTGACCTCCCTCTGACCCCGAGCCGACATTAATATTCACATTCATTAATCTTTTTATTCTTAAACGTGCTGATCCCGCTGCATGACCGCCTGCCCGCCTGTGATTGGTTCAGTGGTGAGGTGGAAGCTCCAATCAGCAACAAGCTGGACAGTTTTAATCTCCAATAACAACAACAACAACAATAATAATAACAATAATAACAATAATAAAAACAACTCAGTCTGGCTTTAATCATTGTCTTATGATTTTATGGCTGTAATGATTATACTCATTTTAATGTGTTTGTTTTTATCATAAGCCTTTATTCTTTTATAACATTATTTGATAGATTTTTATTTTGTTGTGCTTTATTCTTTTCTTTATATCTTTTATTATTTTAACCATTTATTTCATTGCAACTGGTGTCATTAGTCTCTAAACCGGTTTGTTCTCCAGTCGCTTGTTCAGCACTTTGATTCGTCTGAAAGATGTTATATAAATAAAGTTTGATTGATTGATTGAATAAGGACGTTGTGTGTGATGGATCCTGAAGAAAAGGTTCGTCCTGATAATTGATCCAGCAAATAGACATCAAATAAACTAACCGAGACAAACCTGAGACTTCCTGCAGATGTTTCATAATAAAAGCCTGAATTCTTGATGTCGGTGCTTTTGAGAGTTCAAATTAGGGATGTGACGATTCTTCAAATGTCCTGAGAAATAAAACTACAAACAGCAGGAATGATTTGATAAGAAACTACAGAAGAGAGAAATTAACTCCTCTAATCGGTCCAGAGTGAACCATCTTCACAAACACATCAATAAAGGATCTCTGAAGAACAAAATAAACCAGCACAGAGTTTCCTCTGGGACCAGTCAGCTGATCGTCTTCATCACACAGGAGAAGAGTCTGGAAGTGACGCTGCAGGCTAATGCTAAGCTAACTGCAGGCTAATGCTAAGCTAGCTGCAAGCTAACGCTAAGCTAACTGTGTGGTCTTTGAGGTGTTTGACGTGTGCAGGCAGGCGTGGATGGACAGATGAAAGTATTGGGGGAACTTTGAACCTGCTTTTGATTTTTATAACCAAAACTTTCATAAATAAAAAAGTTTATTTTGGCTGATTTTTGATTTATAATCGAATTCTTTAAACTGTTTTCTTTTGACACACTTTTGCCTCCTTATGCTTCTTTAACTGCACATAATCCTGTTTACCTTTAATCCTGAGCCGTCAGTGTTAAATACATTTTTAATACCGTGCGTTCGTCAGACTCGTCAGAACAAACTTCAGCCTCACGTCGGTCGCCTTCGTGAGGATTAGCTGCACCGCGTCGGGGTGGATTAACTTTATCGACAGCAGCTCAGTGTGACGACACACGATGAGCATGAAGAATGTAAAACGTCTCCGGATCATCAGAATTTATGTTTTGATTTACTTCGAGTCCATGACAGGATTCATTCAGGGAGATCAGACACAAAAACACTTGTTATTTAATTTCACAGGCTGGAATTGAATGAGGTTAATTAAATGTTGGACTTTGAGGATTAACCTCGTTTGCTTTGATCTCATCAGGCTTTAATTAATTTAAACACTTGAGCTGTGACAGAAGGTCATCTGCTGGAAACATTTCCCTCCAGGTTCAACTAAAGAAACGTTAAATACACAGCGACTACGTAAATGTGTTCCCATTGTTATTTAAGTGTGTAACTCCTGTATAAGCATGTACGGAAGCCTGTGGTGCCAAAATTAAAATGCAAACACGCAACTTAAAGTAGATTTATCTTCTACACACACGACACAGACATCAGTGAGAAGATCGATCATTTCTACTCTTAATGTCTTTCGTCCACAGGTGGCGCCAGAATCAACAACAAATAAAAGAGTTTGTTACTTTAATTAAAAGTTGAATTAAGTCATTCAGCTACTTTCTAATAAAAAGTTACATTTATTTAAGCAACAAGCTAAAATCAAAACATTATTCGATCCAAAATTAAATTTTCAAGTTCAGGTTGAATGTTGTCTAATTATTATTATTATTATTATTATTATTATTATTATTATGATGATGATGATGATGGAAGTGGTATTGCATGATGGGAATTGTAGTCAGAGATGGAATGTAACTAAGTACTGTACTTATATCAAACAATGTATACATACATGTAAATATATGTTTAATGTACTTTTACTTGCAGTTTTGATACTAAAGTACTTCATATCAGATACTTTAAGACTTTCACTCAAGTACTGTTGATCTGTGCGACTTTCATTTTACCAAAGTAATATTTTAACACCATTTTTCACAACAATGACTGTAACTTCATGACGGACCCTGACAGTGAGACAGAACCGATCAGAGGATGAACCCGTTTGATTTTCTGACCCCAGTCAAACCGGAGACTTCCCGTCAGACGAGCTCATCAATCAGCGGCGCGAACAACTCGTCAGGCTGCTGCAACACGACAGCTCCGTGTTCAGGCCGACAGCCAATCACAGCTCTGGTTGTAGAGAGGAAACGACCTCTGGCCTCCGTCCAGTCAGACTTGGCATGAACGATGCTCTTCTGGGACGGAGGTGAGACGGTGAACACGACCCGCTGGCCAACAGCACCAGAAGCTTCCAGAAACACTCCCGGCCAGAGGAGCTAAAGGTCCTCGCTCGGCTTTTTGTTTTCAGTATCTGAAGTCGTGACAATGAGCCAAACCTTAAAAACAGTCACATTAACGCAGCAGTAATATTATCATCAACAGATATTACAGTAAAACGCTGTATATTTCTCACTACACTCTCGTTTCTTTATGTTGCTGCTTGTTCTGTTTCTGAAAGTTTCATCTACGAGGTGTTAAAAGTTTAATTCTGTGTTCATGTTCATCCAGAGTGAAGCCGCTCTGCAGCCTCAGAGACGATCGTACAGTCCTGCTCTATTTATAGCTGCGTATCCCATTTTAAAAATACATCAACTGTGTTATGAAGCCCGGCGCACTATCACTCATCATCTGATGAAAGTGAGCTGAATCACCCAAAATCTATCGCTGCTGGCACTGTGGGGGAAATATCATGAGCGGGTTCGTCCTGTTGTATTTTTCATCACTTATATAATACTTGGTGGAGCTCGCTGATGCTCCGGCACAGCTCCAGTGACCTGGATGACAGGATGAACCGGAGGATGGGTGGACGGACTGGTGGAGGGAGGGATGAACTGAAGCTTCAGTGGCGACTGAGCCACCGAGGTTTAAAGGTTCAACTTCGACCACAGTTCAGTGTCTGTCGCTGTTACTAATATAAGACTTATTCTCACAAGGTTGGCGAAGATCGTTACCTAACAAGTTACTCCAAAACAATTAACCACCTCAAGAACATCTTAATGCTTCTTACTGACCACTGGAGTCACTTCAAGACTACGCAGAAACTTCACTGGTGGATAAAGTATTCAGGTCCTTTAATGCAGTCGAAAGTACAAAAACCACATTAAACATGTTATTCGAGTATCATCAGAAAATTGTACTCAAAGTAGCAACAGACCACTTGGACTTCCCACATGACCCCAAGAACCACCCTGAGGAGGCTCAGAGAGGCCTCCTGCAAACTCCTAAAGAACCTCCTAAATCATCACCAGACTGTTTCCTGCAGGACCACTAGAGCTACCTAAAGGAACCTAGAACCCTCTCAGTGGTCACTAGAACAACCAACGGACCTCTAAAGAACCCCCTGATCCCAAGAACTACCTTGCAGACCTGTAGATTGTCCTCAGTACCACAAGAACTACCTGAAGCAGTGGTGACATTTGCTTTTTTCTTGAGAAACATTTGACCCTTTCACCGCTTCACGACCCTGAACACAACTCCGAGGACTCGATCCAACAAAATACAAAACTACGTTCTAGTGGAACCGAGTTTTATGCCCTGAACCATGAAGAACCACATCTAGTTTTAACTGTTTGTTTATAGCTGGAATGACAGTTTCAGTTTTCAGCTCGTAAATATTTCTCTATTTTAAGAGGCCATGTGGTAAAAAGATTGGAGCCACTAACACTGAATGAAACGTCTCCTCTTCTGACTCTTCAGTCCCACAACCTGTTTACTCTGCAGCTTCTGAAACTGTGAAATCAACTTTCATCTCAGTTCCACAAACTTCGTTCACAGCAGATTTTATATTTTCTCAAAATCTGCAGAAGAGCCGTCGTCGGCTTGTGTCGTTTCAAAATGCACTTTTTTTAAATAAAGAGGAAAAAGAAGGTTCTGTTATGAACCATGTGACTTCTGTCTGTGTCACCGCCGTCATGTGTTCAGGTTGAACGAATGAATGAGTGAATGTGTCATGTGATGCTTCTGCTCAGGACGTGACTGAGGTGGTGGAACTGATGACAAACAGCAGGTCTGATGAGACGATTCATCTCCTGCAGGGTTTAACGTGGCGTCGACCTTCTGAAGTTACATTCTGACCCATCAAACTGGATTTTAATCCAATCAGAGGTTTGATCCACCTCAAAGGGATCAGATCAATTAATCACAGTAGTACACTTACATCTACATATTTATTTGTACGCACAGATCTGATGTTGTGAGTGTTCTGTATCCACACACACAGTATTTGTTAAATTTGGATTAAATTGAATGGAGTTTGGTTGACGTGAGACGCGTTTGTCTTTTCAGGCACTTTCATATTATTAAGTGTCTCGTCGTATATCAGAGCTGCCTGCTCATAACTGAGGCTCGTATGTTGACGTGTCCAATATGACATGATGACGTATTTTAGCAGCTAACTGAAGTTAGCATCGTCCTGTGTAATCTCTGTGACAAACACAAGTTTATGATACGGACACGTTTTGTTCAGCAAGATAATCTTCACAGATCAACACCGCTTTGGGATTTTTGAAGCGTAAATTAAAGTCGCTTGGTCAGATTGTTTGTTTGTTGGTTTGTTTGTTGGTTTTATGTCGTTGTACAAAACTGAAAATCAATTCAACAAACTGAGACTTTGAGACGAGGGGACTGAATGTGCAGAAATGCCAACTGATGTCTGGGTTTGAGGACGACAGACTGCACCTCTCTACAGAGCTGCAACCACCAATCAACTGAAAGAAAGTTAATCACCGACTGTTTCGATAACCGATCAAACATCACCTGCTTCCTGCTGCTCAGATGTGAGGTTTGCTGCTCTTCTTTGACAGTGAGTGAAGAGACTCTGGATTAGACGCTGCTGGTTGGACAGAAGCAGTTTGAAGACGTTTTATAGTATAAACGATGACTCGGCGACGACAGCAATCGTTGGTCGCAGGCTTATTTACAGACGCTTCATCAGCGTCACAGTCCAAACACACAAGTGTTATCTACAGGCAGCTACACAAACAGAGCACAATGTAAACAGATGGGAGACGTCCCACTGTGGTCTCCTTCTGTCTGCGATGTCCTGCAGTCACATACACAAACACAGCGAGCATATAGATTATACTCATACAGACACCGTGATACAGACACAGCTACGTGCTGGAGACTGTAAATGAAGACGCTTCACAAAGACACTGAATCAGACTTCAGCAGCTGCATTAAATATTCAGCAGGATTTGTAATAATTCGTCTGTCTGAGTGAGTCAGATGTTATTTCTGCTGTACAGTATCACAGGACTCGGTCACGTCACGGCGTACAGAGAGCAGATCCCAGCAGACGAGTGGAGCTGCTTTCACCGATCGATCAGAACAAGACGCTGTACGCTGATGTCAGAGTATTTATAGCAGGCAGCAGCGCTCGACTTCAGCGTGGAGGGACACGCTGGTGTGTTAGCAGGTAATTAAACCTGAATCACTGATGTTCATCTCTCTGGAGCTCAGGCAGAAGAAGGTTCAACAGGAGGCGGACGTTGCACCAGATATTCATGTTTCATGCTGAACATCCTTTAATAAAAGCTGAAGTCAGCGAACAGACGACAAACAGACGAGTACAAAGTGTCGATGACTAACAGGACCGATGAACCCAACCAGCAAAATGAGACTCAAGTTGTAATAAAACAGAGTGAATCTCTCGTGAAGACCTGAGTCACTGCGGCTGCCGTCTCCTGACTCACACCCAGCAGAGGACCATCAAGGACGAGGACCACAGGCCCCGAATAAAGAAACAGCTGCCAGACACAACAAAACAGCTGCGAGGCAACAAGATGGCCGCTCACCTGGAAGCAGGAACTCAACCTGCTTCACAGGAACACTTCAACACAACAAGTCCGGTCCAGTCCACCATCTCCTGCCCCGACGCTGACGGGCAGTCAGCTGACGTCTGACACTGAGGCTGAGATGGTGGAAATGTGTCGCGTGTCCTGGTCCACAGGCTCGGTACAGGAAGGTCATGTCATGTTCTCGTGTGACGTTTTTCTTTATTTCTTAATTTCTCAGGGAATAAATGAAGCATGCGTCTCTCAGGTGTTGTTAAGTGGCCGGTATCTCTGAGTGAGAGCGGTGTCATGTGGATCCTAATGAAAGTTCTGATCCAGCGGTTCTGAACGTGTTTTCTGAATATATCGGTTCAGGAGTGTTGGGCGCTGGTGGAGGTATACGCTCTACTGAGTGCCATTGTAGTTATATTCTGGTGAAATGTTTGGGGGCACGTGAACAGTTCAATCTGATCAGATTATTGATCAGAGTGATTGAATGTTGACGACGCTGCTGCAGTGTGGAGATAAACTGAAGCCTGTGAGCTGTGATGAAGTCACGGACCGAACAGAGCCGCATTGATTTCTCCTCCAGAACAAACGACCCACACACACACACACACACACACACACACACACACACACACACACACAGCTGAATGTTTGTTGATTGATGTTTTTGAGCTCCAGTTAAACAATGTTTGACTTTAAACTGCGTCTGAATTTGTTCACTTTTGTTCTGAATGATCCTGTTTATCAACTTTAACATTGAATGTTTAACTTCTTCTGATGGAGATGAAACAAAAACACATAATTACAATAAATTAAAAAACAAATATCAGTTCATGTCACATCAATTAATTAATTTATCGTAAGTATTACTTTTGTGCATTTAATGATATATTTACTTATTCACTGAGACTTTTATTCAGTTATTTCTGGCCGTTTTAATCCTCCAAAATATTATGAGACAATTATTGATTTGATGTAAATTGATTTGTTCATGTGCTTCTTTGGCTCTGATGCAGGATGTAATCTGTAACTGTAAAGTAACTAAAGTTGTCAGATAAATGTAAAAACTACAATGTTTGCCTCCGAACGTGTAAAGTAACAGCAAATGGAAATACTCAAGTAAAGTACAAGTACCTCAAAAAGTACATGTACTTAGTTACATTGCATCACTCAGATGTAATGGAGTAGAAATATTAAGTACCAGAACATGGAAATATTCAAGTAGAGTACAAATACCTTAAAATTGTACTTTAGTAAATTACTTGTGTTGATGTATTTAGTTACATTTCTCCTCTCAGATGTAGTCGAGTAGATTTAGAAAGGAGCAGAAAATGTAAATACTCAAGTACAAGAACCTCGACATTTTACTGAAGTACAGCACCTGAGTAAAAGTACTCAGTTACTTTCAGTACTCACACCTTCAGAGCAGCTGAGTAAAGTAACTGAGGAGTTGTGAGGCCTCAGCTTTCACCATCGTGCCGGGTTGATTAACCAACACGTTACTTTACCGGGACGACTATGACAGCGTTCAGACCGGAGCAGCGGACCCCGACACGGAGCTCGTGTCCGGGCCACGGTGCACGCGGGGCGGGCGGAGCAGCTCACCCAGTCCGCTGATCTCCTGGCGGATGTTCAGTCGGTTCCTCTCGTCGGCGATGGCCTTCAGCATCTGCTGCAGGGACCCGTCCGGCTCCCCGCCCTCCTCCTCCGCTGGCCCGACAGTCTGACACAACCCGGGGAAGGACGCCATCTCCGGGCCGGGACCATGACAGTCCGGGCGAACAGCTCCCGACGGCACCGGCTCACGGCGGCTCGCAGGCGGCTGAGAGCAGCAGCAGCAGCGGCGGGGGCCTGAAATGAATCCCGGATAGGAGCCTCGGTGCGCGGCTGCGGACCTGCCGGGGGCCGGGGGCCGGGACCGGGCTGCTCTGCTGTGGTACCCGGGGAGGGAGCAGGCAGGTCGGGCTGCTGAGGGAGACTGGGTCCTTCTGTTGTGCAGATCAGCTGGAAACACCCCTCACACTTCCTGTAACAACACGAGGCTCTTAAAGGGGCAGAGCACCCGACACACCGGTCACAGGTGTTACAGCCGATCCCGTCAGCCGGAGATTCAGTGACCGCAGCGGGTTTTACAATAATGACTGAATAAATAAACAGTTTACACTTAATCACAGCGAGTTAAACCGGAAACTCGTGTCTGATCTTTGACTGTGATTTATTTTATTTATACGTTTTATTTGTGTTGGTGTTTCATTTGATCGCCTTCATTTTATGTGTTTTATAAACGTTTCCTCAGTTTGGTTTATATGTTTGTTTCTAAAGTGCGGTGCAAATAAAGTCTGATTGATTGATTGATTGATTGATTGATTGATTGAGGAGTTCATGTATATAAGCTCGATTCTGCCGCACATCAGGCTTCAATTAATGATTATTGTCATTGTCGATTAATCTTATTTTCTCAATTAATCTATTAGTTGTTTGGTCAATAAAATGTCGAGAGTGAATCTGTGTTTTCTGTCCTCCGGTGCTCAGCGGCTCGTGAATCAAACGCACCCACGTCACATTAGCTGCCAGGCGGAAGGACGAGGACAGAGTCCCCGCCCGCCCGGTGGAGAGGGGGGAAAATGAACAAGTAAACTAATTAACAACCTGTTAGTTAATTAACATTTTAGCTCCTCGGTTTACGGACGATGTTTAAATTAGCAGCCGGCTGCAGAGGAAGCTAAGCTAACCGCTGTTAGCACTAGCTAACGTTAGCGGAGACTGAGTCCAACTCCTCTGCGGTTTAAGTTGTTTTATGTGACGGGATGATTGACGGAGGTTTGCTGGAGGGATGAACCGCCGAACCGGGCTGTACTGACCCGCTCAGGTGTTTTCATCGCGGCCTGATTAATGTTTAAATCCTCCGTCGGTTAAAAACAGGTGTTACACCGATTTCTGTGACGCTTCAAAATAAACAGACGTGACAGGTCGACAACTTCCTGGATTATCACCTCGTTTACCTGTTATAAAAACACCTGTAGCACTGAAGCACAGGTGGGAACACAGCGGAGGTTCTGCTCAGGTCACAGGATCTGATGGGAACCAGAACTCTGCGTGACACCACTGTTGCACCGCGTTAAACCCCGCCCGCCTACACGGGTCCTCGTCGCCGGTGATCCGGGCTGTTCAAACGAGCACACCCTTTGTTCGAAGACAAAAGATGACGTCATTGTCTCACGGGTTGTGCTGACCGTCTTGTTACCTTCACGTGTCGCTCGTAAAGCTCAGCTCTCATTGAATAAAGTGGCATTTAGGTGCTTTTTTGCATTTTAATGTTTAATAGCTGTTTTTGTTTTTGTTTCAAGTCTCACAACTAAAATATGAAATTCATATGTTCTGGTAAAAACAAAAAGGAAAAAGATGTTTTAAGGAAACAAACATTTAGTGTTTTACTTGTTTTTTTAATGTTTAAAAATTTTGACTTTTTAAGTCAGTCAAAACCTTAAAAGTAAAACAAAATGAGACAAAAAGCTGAATCATGACCTCAAAAGCCCATATTATTGTTATTTTATTTGGTATTATATAAGAATTGGGGTTTTAAGAACTTAAAAAAAAACAAAAAACAAAGCCTCACCCCTTATGTCGCTACTTTTGTCTAACTTTTTAAGTTATTTTAATTAATTTTTCACTTAGGGTGCAAATTGTGGGTAACTATTGTTGAGTTGTGACACAGCATCTTAAATTTAACCTGTTAATTTAAAAAGAAAACAAATGTTTACCAAATCAAAGCTAAGTTATAATGACCACATAAGTCAAACTGTGACTATTAAAGTCAAATTATAGGAAGTTAATTTTGTGATTTTAGTCTCATAATTTGTTATTGACTCAAAGGAAAGTTTGACAGAAAACCTCAGTTTAAAGGACCTGTGATTCTGCTTTGTCTCTCAAAAAAGACAAAACCTTATTTTTACTTAAAGACGAAATTTTGACTTAAATTCTGCAAAAAAATGACTTTTTAAGTCAAAACCTTCAAAGTAAAATAGAAAACAAAGCAAAATTATGACTTCAAAAGACAAAATTATCATTTTTACTTTTATTTAACGACTTGAGTCCCATTTCAGTGCTGACGGCGGCGAACAACATGTCAGATTATTCCACTGGTTCAAGTCTTTGACATCTTTGTCCGTCAGTCCAATGTTTTCATAATAACTGAATGTTAAGACAGTGAGACACGAGTTGGACTTGTTTTTGAGTCAAATTAATGAAAACACAAAATATGATAAAGGCTTGTTAACATTTCTTTTTGTCATCTCAAACGTTTCATCAATACAGAAAATAATTTGGGCCGCTGTAAAAGAAATGTTTCAGTTCTGACCTGTTTTTTTTCACAGTCCTGACTCTGACAGTCAGAATTCAGAGTTTAAAATCAGGATTTTGAGGAAAAAGTCAGAATTCAAATTGTATTTTTGTTTGTTTCCAGTGGTCCCAACTCTCGTCTGTGCAGGACACAGGATGTAAAGATGAGATAATGCAGGAAACATCTTTTCGTATCTCTTGTTCTTGAATCGTGTTTATTCCCAAATTTATTCCAAAAAGAGGATTTTGGCCTCAGTAAAAAAAAAAAAAACCCAAAATAAATTAAATAAAATACATAAAATTCAGTTCTGACTTGTTTTCTTTGATTCTGTGAAAAAAGTCAAAATTGTGAAGAAATAAAAAAAAAAGAGTCAGAACTCAATTTTATTTTTTTACAGTGGCCGTCCTTTGTGCTCAGTCAACCTGCTGCTGCACATCTGTCTGAAAACAATCCACCACCACCAACATCTTCCACAACAAACCAACACTGTTGTTCAGATGTTTTATTACTGCAGAAGAAGAACAATCATCAGATGAAACCTCGCCGGACGTCTGCGGGTCGTCCTCCCATCGGTCCAAACCTGCGCGAGTCGCTCAGAGGTCGTCTGTCGTGGTCTCGATGAGGGCCGATGGGGTCGTAGCGAGGTCGGGGGAAGAGGCCGTGCGGGAGGTTTGGTCTCTGGTCGTACTCCCCCCCGATGATACCGGGCAGCGGAGGGTGGAGGGGGGCGGGGTGGAAGATGTCCCGGGGGTGTCGGTGGAAAGGAGGGAGGGAATGATGACGAGCACGTCGGAGGTCACAACGGATCTTCTGAAACCTTTTGTAAAGCTGAGGACAGAAAACAAGTCAGAATATAATCTGAAGCTTTTATTCTGTTGATTTAATAATTATTAATTCATAAATAATTATAATCTGTAATCAATGACTAATTGAAACAGTCTGACATCATCAGATTTGTGTTGTCGTTCTTTTTGTTGCCTTTTGTTTGTGATGGACGTCATTTTGTATTTACACATCAGCACTACAGGATGATTCACTGCCCCCTGAAGGTAAAACCAGGAACTACATCTTCACAGAGACGTGTCATTATTGTTTTACAGCAACAGAACCAACAGAACCAACAGAACCAACAGAACAGCTGAAATAATACTTAGAATACTTCATACTTTCACTGTCCCACGGACCTCTTTAGATTGAATTTTGGTGCTTCTTCTATTTTTATTAATATCTTTCATAAAAAATCTGCATTTCTTTTCAGGAGCTTCCAGGTCATGTGACCCATTGATGTCTGTCCTGTGTGTGTGTGTGTGTGTGTGTGTGTGTGTGTGTGTGTGTGTGTGTGTGTGTGTGTGTGAGTGTGTGTTGCTCACCTCCTTCCAGTCTGTGTCTCTGGGTCTGCTGGGGTCTGAATCTGAAGCACAACACAGACCAGTTGATTCATTTATTATTCAGAAGACAAACTGGGAGATGCTTCTGTCTTTCTGTCCGCTCTGACTGTAACACGTCACCTCTACAGCGCCGACGGTCTCACCTGTGAAGTCTCGGCGGAACAGGTGTCTCCACAGCGTGGAGTCGGCCGTGGCCACGTTGAAGTGTCTGCAGACTGAAGACAGTCTCACCACTGAGCCGACGTCCAGCAGTCTGAGGACTCTGAGGAGGAGCTCCGGAGGAAGAGCGGCCAGACCGAACGCCACCGGCAGAGCCATGGCTGGAGACAGACGACAGCGACATCACTATGACCTCACTACTTTGTTTTTATTATTGATCATTCCTGTAATTGTCTGTATTCATTAGTGACGTCTGTCTTTCAGCCAGCAGCTGGTAGCTTCATGAAACGCTCCTCTGGCCTTTATTAAATGATTTGATCAAGTCAGACTGATGCTGGTCGCCAGGAGCCTGAACAAAGACACCATAATCCCATCAGACGTGTGTTGAGGTGAGTCTTTACCTGCTCTGGCTGCAGCGATCAGCGGGTATGCCAGCTGGTCTTTGAAGATTCGGGACAGTTTCTTCAGATCTTTGAACGCTGCAGCGGCGCCGTCTCCTGAACAACAACAGAGACGTGGCATCAGGCTCGTTATTCACAGAAGCTCTCGCGCTAGTGTCGCATCAACCAATCAGAGCTCTACCTGGCCACTTGTCGGTCACGTAGCTGGAGGGCTTCAGACACAGCTTGCGGACCGTCTCCACGGTTTGATTCACCTTCAGAACCGCTGCAGAGCGAAGAAGAGGACGAGCATCAAGAGAGAAGGTCTCACAGTGAAAACACTGAGTGGAGTTTAAAGAGCTGACTGAAAGTTTTAAGTAAAGAGTAACAGGACTGAAGTTACCTCTGAGGTGTGGCAGTGTTGAATAAAGCACCAACTCTCGTACTCGAGTAAAAGTGATATGGTGCTAAATGTTACTTTGGTAAAAGTGAAAGTCGCCCACATGAACGATACTCGAGTAAACGTCTTTAAGTATCTGATAGTAAATGTACTTAAGTATCAAAAGTACAAGAAAAAGTCAATTAAACATAAATGTACTATTATCAGATCTGATAATCAGCATTTTCAGATTATCAGATTCATGCAGCATGTAATCTGTGAAGTAACTAGTAACTAAAGTTATCAGATAAATGTAGTGGAGTAAAAAATACAATATTTGACTCAAGTAAAGTACAAGTACCTTAAAACTGCGCTGAAGTAAATGTATTCAGTTACATTTTGTCGCTGAGATGTAATGGAGTAGAAGTAGAAAGTAACAGAAATTTGAAATACTCAAGATAGTACTTCAAAAAAGCACTTAAAGTAGTACCAGCAATTGAGTACATGTACTTAGTTACATTCCATTACTGAGATGATGTGGAGAAGAAGAAGTGTAAAGTAACAGAAATTGGAAATACTCCAGTAAAGTTAAATGACTTTGTCTCATTTTAACTGTGTAACTGTGGTCGTGTTGGATCAGACGGCTGCTGGATCGTTAACGATGACGAACTCACCGTTAATGACGAGCACGGGGCCCATGCACACCGTCACCACCGTCACCAGGCTGTGGTCACACAGAGGGTGGGTGTACTGCAGCTTGTAGACTCCACCCACTGACCTCCACCCTGCAGGCATCTCACTGGTGTTCAGCTCACAGCCCGGCACAGACACACAACACACACACTGATTCATCCTTTAACTGCACGACTCCATTTTACAAAGTTACTCAGTGAGAGGCCTCCATGTTGTCTGCAGGCTCACCTGAGGGACGAAGCCGGTCTCCAGCATCAGACGGTTCCCGGCCACCACCACGGCTTCGCTGGGACTCGTCACTTGGGCGAAGTGGTAGAGGAGCTCCAGAGCGAGAGGAGCCTGACCCTCCTCTGCCTCGCTGCACAGCATCGGCTCCCAGCTGGAGACCGAAGGTTCACAGTGCAACATGTCGGGGGTCTCCTCAGACTCTGTGAGGGCTGCAGGGCTGCCACTGCCGCCGCTGGGCTGATTAACACAGAGACGTTCAAATACAACAAACCTGTCAGGATCCACCACACTGAACAACAACCGCTTCAATATGTGCCATCAGGGGTGTAGTTATATTTTCACTGACGGCTCTGCCTTTGTTGGTCTGCCACAGCTGGATGATGTTCAAACTCTTCTTTACAAAGACAGCATTTTACAACAACAGCTGGACTTGACTTGACACAGATTGGAGAGCTCAACAAAAAGCCTTCAGTGATTCAACAATAAACAACAAAAGAGAGAAATTCAGTTTGTTTCTCAAATCTGTCCAGAGTGAACCCTCTTCACAAACAAATCAATAAAAGATCTCTGAAAAAGACAATAAACCAACATGTCCGACGCTGTTAGAGTTTCCTCTTTATCACACAGGAGAAGAGTCTGGAAGTGAAGCTGCAGGATAATGCTAAGCTAGCCGCAGGATAATGCTAAGCTAGCTGCAGGCTAATGCTAAGCTAGCTGCAGGATAATGCTAAGCTAGCTGCAGGATAATGCTAAGCTAGCTGCAGGATAATGCTAAGCTAGCTGTGACATCTGTGAGAAGCTCTAATCCTGCTTTTGACTTCAATGACTGACATTTAAAGCTCATTGTGATCAATACCTACACTTGGCTTTAGTTTTAGCCTCAGTGGGCTCTCAGGCCTGATGTCACTTCATGCAGCTCTGTCACTTCAGCGATCGGTTTCTGTGACAGGGGGCAGTAATGACACACAGCCATGTTGTTGCCTCTGTTTGCTTCTCCACTGTGGTATCACTACTTTCACTACCCGAGTACTTCTTCCACGACTGCATGTCTTTACCAGACACTTCCCCTCACCTGGTTGGATGTCATGGCAGCAGTCTGTTGGTTCTGCTCCTCTCTCTGGTTCTCCGTGTGGTCGGCGCTGGCGGCTGCAGACTCAGGCAGGATGACACAGATCAGATCTCCGGAGACGATGCCGCAGGACGACAGAGTCTGACCGGCGTCTGACAGAAGCTCTGAGCCGTTCAGAGACAAACTGAACTCTGATTCTGCACTGAGAGAGAAACACAAGACACCGTTTAACATCAGGGAGATCAAATCTCCTGCCTGCACCGCAACATGTTGGGACATGTGGATGAAAAACTGTATCAGCGTTCTGACCTGAGTCCGTGAGAACACAAAACCTTCTCCTTGATGTGATCTATGAGCTCCTTCAAACTGGGATCTTCTCCCAGTAACTCCACTCTGCTGGTCTGCCGGTTGATCCGAACACGTAGCTTCATGCTGTACATGACAAATAAACGAACAGACTGAGGAACAATAATCAAACAGATCAAACAGCTCCTCCTCATATACTACAACTAAATACAGCACTGGTTTAACTACTAGCTACAGTATCCATCTTGTTTTTATTTGTATTTATACACATATAAAATCTGTCCACATACTTTTGGACACATTACCTCCTATAACATCTTCACTTGTTTGAGTTTTCTGTTTGATTTTTACAAACAAACATGACTGAATTGTATTTGGATGTCAAGCAGACCAGCACCAAACCTGACTGACAGATTCCACTAAAATTTGATGAAAAATGAATGGAGTTTGGTTTGGACAGGTACAGATTCCTAAAAGCGAGTATCTGTCAACTTTTGATGTGTTTTCTCGTGAACTATTGCTTTTACTTAATCTGCCGTTCAACATTTCTTAAGATTTTCTAAAATTATACGCAGCTATAATTATGATAAAAGTGAATGGAGTTTGGTGGAAGGATGTCTGTTTCTACAACATCTTTAAACGTGTGTGTATTTTTTAATGAACCGCTGCTGGTACATGTCAGGAGTGTCCACATACTTTTGTCCTTATATTATACCTGATACCATCATTCACCTGGACAGAATTTTGTTTGTCTTTTTATCACTATATCTTAAAAACGAGACCGAAGGTTTCACTAAAATGTGGTGAAAAGTTAATGGAGTTTGGTGGGAGGTGCCCTTTCTGAAACAGTCCATCTTTGAAGAGTTGTGTATTTTTATCAACGGAGATTAATCCACTATATTTATCGTATAATTGTCAATTAGTATGTACAACGTCATTAAACAAACCTGCTCTCTTTCTGGATTAAACTTAAAATGATAAAACTACAAATTTCCATCAAGAATCTCCATTTTTTTAAATTTTCTGATGAGTCATTAATGTTGTTTTGTTTGAGCTGAAACACCACAGTTTTTTAGTAGTTCAGCGCAAAATTCACTCAGATACGTTTATTTTTTTAACGTAAAAGTTTTAAATAAAACATCAACACAACATCAGCTCAGTTTTTCCAAATGCATGAAATAATGGAGTTCATGAATAAAACGCGGCTCGTTATTCGAGAAGAAAGTGAACGTTTCGTTTTCGTTTCGGCTCTGAACGTCGCTAACGGCTGATAAGTTGCTGCGCACTGAAGCTAACTAGCTAACTAACTAGCTAACTAACTAGCTAACTAACTAGCTAACTTCTGCTAACTCCGTCAGTTGGCGGACGTGTTTGAACAACGCTGAGAAACGGAGCCGCAGAGGATCACTTACATGAGCGGGTCCAGTTTTTACATCCAGCTGCTTTTGTTTCGTGTCTCTCATCCATCGCACTGATCAACACTGGACCGACACTGGACCGGGACCGGGACCGACGAGCAACGGCGCAGAGACACAGACTGCGTCCGGTTTCAATATTTTCAAAATAAAACTAGCGTTAGCTCGTTTGATAAGTGAAAAACATAATTTTGCTGTTTTAAAAATATCTCTGAACCTCATTTTATTAAGTTCCTGTTCTGTTGTGTTTGGAGTTTAATGAAAGCTTTTCTCAGGGAAATCAATGTATTTGATTGTTTGTTTGTTTATTTTATTTAAAGAAGGGACAGTGCACATTAATTAACATGAGCATCAGAGTCTGTCATGTAAATGTGCCAGATTCAGCCATACAGGTTAATTTCCATCTGCAGTCCCTGGCAGGTTAGTTTAGTTTAGTTTAGTTTAGTTTAGTTTAGTTTAGTTTAGTTTAGTTTAGTTTAGTTTAGTTTAGTTTAGTTCATTTCGAACATGTAAATAAAAAAAAGAGAAAAACATTATCAGACAAAATAAAAAGACATGCACCAGTCAAAGACAAATCAAGGACTGAAAGAAAAGCGATGATAGACAAGTTGCAGTTCAAAGTACTTTAATGACATAAAAAGGCAAATACGTAAAAGAAGTACTAGATGTTATGAAAATACACATTAGACTTTGAAAGAATATAATAAAGTAGACAAGGAAAGAAGGTCTCAGATTATGGTCCATGAGTCCATGTGTCAGCACATCTTATTTGTTGTTTATTTATGTCTCATTCTTCCTTGAAAATAAAGAAAACTCGTATCACTTATTTGCTCACTTGTTGGAAAGAGTTAGTTTCTATCTGTGTGGTTTAAAACAATTAAATCATCTGCATCACAAGTGAACCAGCTGCTGATCTGATGAAAGCCACCAGCTCCGGTTAAAAGGCCCAATAAGAACAAACGAGAAAGAAAATCATTAAAAAGTTTTTTCTCGAGATTCAAATTATTTTGTCTTGTTTTATTGTTCATCATTTTGTTTTAATGACGACAGTGTGAAGATTTTTAAAGAACGTGCTTTTGTCTTGAAGGCCAACTTCCGGCTCCACCTGCCATGCCTCCTTTATTTTCATGAAACCTAATTGACTACAACTACGGCAAGCGAGCAGTGTAACTGTTAGCTAACACTCCTACTCTCGACACAACATGGACGCGTAATGAGCTTTGTGTCCGCAGTTTCTCTCTGCTCTCCAGTTAAACAGTCACACAGGCGACATCTTGTTTCTCCTTGTTGAGATAAAAAACGTTCTGCGTCACGGCAAAATGTGCAACCGCGTTTTGCTGTCAAAACAGCTGCGGGCTTCCGTAGCGCTGTGACTGCTGGCACTTGGCACCAGACAGCCGGTGAAACGCAGCATTCAACTGTGAAATCAAACATTTTCGGATCACAACGATGAGTCGAAGTTATAACGATGAGCTGCAGTATCTGGACAAGATCGGCAGTAACTGCTGGAGGATTAAAAAGGGCTTTGTTCCCAACATGCAGGTGAGACTCTGGACACATTTCAGCTAGCTTGTTAGCTCCTGTAGCCGCAGTTAAACACAGTCAGTCGGCACATGTTGGCTACTTTTATAGACTTTAACCAGTTAGGAACTCCCCTCTGACAATAAGACAATTATAGATTAAAGGTTGTCACAAGAATCAACAAAGGATCCCCGGCATCAGCCACAAAGCAAAGTTAAAACTGCTGACGTAGTTATGTGACGTAATTATTCGCTATATAATATAAGCCGAATTAAAGTCCGGATCCTACTGATGTGGGAAAAATACAAATATATCAAACTGTAGTCTACGGTTTGTCCACAGAGGCATCCGAAATTACAATTAACTATTTTTCTAATTGAAGTCAGCCCGCTATAGAAGGTTTTGTAAAGGCTGGATGTTTATCATAGAGATTAAAACCATGATAGGTTTTTTAACATTTAACATAATCAAACATTTTTATTAGGATCCTGTTAAAGTTGTTATTGCAGGTATGAAAACAATAATATATACGTTAAATTAAAGATATGTTGTAATGCAAGTAAATGATACAACATCAACCACATCAGACAGGACAAAAAAGTGATATTACTGAAATCAGGACAAATATTAAAATGAAGCTCGATGTAGCACCAATAGTATAGATGAAAATGTAATATTGTAATCAGTCAGTAACGAGAGCTGACTGTTTCTTTTATGGCTGTATTAATCTGTAATTTGATAAAACACATGTTAGTTAAGAAATCTGAAACAGTAGAGCCACATGATCATTAAAACTCTTCTTTGTCTCGCAGGTTGAAGGAAACTTCTATGTGAATGAGCCACTGGAGAAACTGATGTTTGAGGAGCTTCGTAACGCCTGTCGTGGAGGAGGTCAGCAGCTGATCACCTCTTCAACCTCTGTAACCTGTTGAAATCATCTCCACAGGTGTTTACGGTGTTAATCTCTTGTATTTCAGGTGTGGGAGGATTCCTGCCGGCCATGAAACAAATCGGGAACGTGGCAGCGCTGCCAGGGATCGTACACGTGAGTATCATGATCACATGTTCTGTACAAACCCTCAGAGAGATTTGTTCGTGTAAACGTGTTGATCATCTGATCCCACAGAGGTCCATCGGGCTCCCGGACGTTCACTCTGGTTATGGATTTGCGATCGGGAACATGGCGGCCTTCGACATGAACGACCCAGATGCTGTGGTGTCTCCAGGTACGTTTCAGAGACAGTGAGCCCCTGGGCACTGACACGCAGAGGGTCCACCACCCCCACAAGACAGGACCACGACACCAAGACTGACACAGATGTTGTTTGTCGTCGTTGTATAAATATTCGATCATATTCTGTGTTTTTCACTCTGCAACTCTTTCTGGTCATTGTGCATCTCTCTGTTGTCATTTTCTGTCTCTGTAGTTGTTTTGTGTCTCTTTGTGGTCATTTTGCAAACATTTTTGTTCATTTAAGGTTTGTCTGTTGTTTAGCATCTTTTTGTGCTCATTTGATGCCCCTTTGTGTCGTTGTGTTACAGCTCTTTGTTGTAGCTTTGTGTCTTTGTCGTTTTGCTTCTCTTTGCCGCCATCTTGTGTTTATTTCAGTGAACTCTGCAGGTGTAGCACAGCGGTCCCTGAGCAGACTCATTCAGGAATCCATCCATGGTTTTCTGATATTGGTCTTAGAGGTGAATCATCTCTGAAGTGCTGTGTCACGTTTCACTTGTCCTGTAGGCGGCGTTGGTTTTGATATAAACTGCGGCGTCCGTCTGCTGAGGACGAACCTGGACGAGGGCGACGTTCAGCCGGTGAAGGAGCAGCTCGCCCAGTCGCTGTTCGACCACATCCCAGTGGGAGTCGGATCCAAGGGAGTCATCCCGATGGGAGCCAAGTAAGGACGGGTCCAAGGGACTGAGGGCAGAGCTCAACACAGTCCTTCTACACCTGTTCACCTGTGTTACCTGTGTGTGTGTGTGTGTGTGTGTGTGTGTGTGTGTGTGTGTGTGTGTGTGTGTGTGTGTGTGTGTGTTCAGGGACCTGGAGGAGGCTCTGGAGATGGGGGTGGACTGGTCCCTGAGGGAGGGTTACGCCTGGGCCGAAGACAAAGAGCACTGCGAGGAGTACGGCAGGATGCTGCAGGCCGACCCCAACAAAGTCTCATCCAAGGCCAAGAAGAGAGGCCTGCCGCAGGTATCCCAGCAGCCCCGGGGCTCACACCTTGATGTGCTTCTGTGGATGTTTGCTCGCTGTTAAACTCGGCCTTTAAAGCGACTTTGATATCGGCTAACGTGAAGCTAATTTGTGTGTGATACATTTACATTTGTGAGATATGTAAGTATACGGAGGGTCAGACGTCCTGACTTCCTGTGTGTGTCTGCGTGTTGAAGCTGGGGACTCTGGGAGCTGGAAACCACTACGCTGAGATCCAGGTGGTGGACGAGATCTACAACGACTACGCTGCCAAAAAGATGGGCATCGACCACAAAGGTCAGGTGTGTGTGATGATCCACAGCGGCAGCAGAGGCCTCGGACACCAGGTGGCCACAGGTAGGTGGTGCAGCTCGACACACGCCCGGATCACAGGTTTCCATTGACCCAGTCCTGCTTTTTTAGCTCAATTTTGACGACTTTGTCTGGATTCATGTTTGTTAAGCGCATCTTAAAGTGTCCTTACTAAATTCAGCTGTCATACTTCTCATTTTATTAATTTAACAAAGAAGAAAGCACCAGGAACCCAAAATACAAGAAAAATGGCACAGGCACCTCTAAAAGTGTACAAATCTACACTTTGAAACATTAAAATTGAACAGTTTAAGATCCAACACGATATTGTTTCACTATGTTTACTCTTAAATACACAGAAAAATGTCAGAAATAACTATGCAAAGTGATTTTTCTCACAAACAGACGCTCTGGTCGCCATGGAGAAGGCGATGAAAAGAGACAAGATCACGGTGAACGACCGTCAGCTGGCGTGCGCTCGCATCACGTCACAGGAAGGACAGGACTACCTGAAGGGGATGGCGGCCGCAGGAAACTACGCCTGGGTCAACCGCTCGTCCATGACCTTCCTCACCAGACAGGTAAACACACCTGGAGCCGAAGAGACGACCTGAGGCCGGATTCATCTCAGGAATCAGACCCAGCTGACCGGGAACGAGGAATATCTGGTCTGACTGTCAGGAAAGACAGACTGAACTGTTAAAAACAGGAATTTGTTGGAGAGGTTTTGATGAGTTTATTAAAAGGCACCATTTTGACTCGAGAAGTGATTGTTGAGGCTCAGCTGGTCTGATACACTGATAGAAACATAAGGTCTGATAGAGCACAGTGAATAATTTACATTCAGCAAAGAAGCAAACATAAGACTTGGTTTGTGTCTCTGTGTTGTTTTGTGTTGTTTTGTGTCTGATGTGTACATTCCTCCTGGGTCACTTACATTTCAAAATGGCCGCCATTTCAGCCATTATTTACCAGCGAACGTCGTCATCCAGGTTGATTTTGATCTTTCAGATGTTTCCATCAGAAATCCATTTTTTATCTACTGAACCTTCCACCACTCACTCACAACACTTTAATGTGAAAAATATGCATAAACACGACTTTGTTTTAGGAAAATGCTTTATCAGAAATGATGTTAGCTGTTAGCTGCTTAGCTGCAAGTGGCTGAACACTTGTGTTGTGCACGGCCCTTTTAAATGAACTCAGACCACTCTGTAAAACTACATCATGCCGACTGACTCTTTAAACTTTTATTCTTCAGGCCTTTTCTAAAGTGTTTGGCACCACGCCGGACGACCTCGACATGCACGTCATCTACGACGTTTCTCACAACATCGCCAAAGTAGAGGAGCACGTGGTGGACGGGAAGCAGAGGACGCTGCTGGTTCACCGCAAAGGATCCACCCGAGCTTTCCCCCCGCACCACCCCCTCATCCCTGTAGACTACCAGGTACAGACTCCATGTACAAACTACTGAATCAGGTTTTAAAAGTGCTGCTGGAGATCTGACTCAGCGTCCATCGATGTTTTGTCCTCTTGTTTCAGCTCACAGGTCAGCCGGTGTTGATCGGAGGGACGATGGGAACCTGCAGTTACGTCCTCACAGGGACCGATCAAGGCATGACGGAGACATTCGGCACCACCTGTCACGGAGCGGTACGAGTCTCTAGTTTTCTTACGTTTTAAAACAAGTTGCTGCAGGTTTTATCCAAGTGTATATATATTTTAGACAACCTTAAAACAAAAACTTAAAATAAAACTGAAACTCTGAGAAAAGATTAAACTAAAATGTGTATGATTACAATATATATATATGTGACTATTTATTGTCTGACTTCTCCACCTGTCCGTTGTTTCAGGGTCGCGCTCTGTCTCGAGCGAAGTCCCGCAGGAACCTGGACTTCCAGGACGTCCTGGACAAACTGGCCGACATGGGCATCGCCATCCGAGTGGCTTCACCCAAACTGGTCATGGAGGAGGTGAAATATCTTTGGTCATGTTTGAAATGTTGATGAAGGTTCTCAGTCATCCAGGTCATGGTCAAGTGCTGTATTGTAGGCAACTGGACGTTTCACCTCTCATCCAAGAGGCTTCTTCAGTTTGAACTAACTGGAGGGGAGTTGCAGGCTTTTAAACTCTGCGTGGGAGTTTCCTCACAGAGTCATCACTGTTCACACCTGGGCCCACCGAGCCCGACCAACCCACATGAAGGGTCAGCGACCCACAAGTGGCCCTAATGACTCTGAAACTCAGAGCTCACACGTGTCCTTAACGACTCTGTGAGGACACTCCCACACTATGTGAGGACACTCCTACACATAGTTTAAAAGCCTGCAACTCCTCCAGTTAGACGTGAAGAAGCACAAGAACTCAGAATCATGTTTGAAACGTTTCGATTCTAAATTTTCTTTTAATTAGTTTTATTTTTATTATTTGAATGTTCAGTTTGTTTAAGGTGCGACATTAAAGGAACGTTTTTTTGTCCTTTTTAAAGATTTTGAGATTAAATTTAATTTGTGTGTTCCATCAGAAGTAATTTACGTGGCACTAAACATCTCCCGGGCATGGATGTTGGGTCGACTCAGTGTGTTTTGTTGTTTTCTTTGTTTTAAGGCTCCTGAATCGTACAAGAACGTGACGGACGTCGTCAACACGTGTCACGACGCTGGAATCAGTAGGAAGGCGATCAAACTGAGACCAATCGCTGTGATCAAAGGCTGAAGCTGCACGACGCTTCGTTTAAAGACAATTTACACCAAACCGATGTCATGAAGTGAAAAAACACTGCGAGACTCTTCAAAAGAAAAACATCTTCTCCTTTCTTTGTTTTGGTTTTGGTATGATGTGGATTTATGTTGAAGCAACTGAGCTGAGAAAAAAATGAGATTGAAAGTTTCATTTCTGACCTTAAATTTTTTTTTGTTGTGTTCATGCCAAATCTGTGATCAAAATAAAGGTGGTCACTTAAAACTGAACTCTGTGTGAAATAATCGCTCTCCTCCAGTGGCAATACAAGTATTCAGATCCTTTCCTCAAGGAAAAGTAACACTACAACTCACTTAAAAGTTAAAGTCCTTGATTCAAAAGTACATAAGTAATTAACCGTTTAATTGTTAAGTTTTGGGTCTTTCAGACAGAACACGAGTTCTCCTGTGCTTGCTGCTGAGTTCAACCAGGCTGAACTCTGCTCACAAGCGCACGAGCGTCGACGTGCGGTGGCCGAGCCATTGGACACGATGGACGTCAGAACGGAGCGGTGCCGTTGTCTGGTTCTGTCTGAAAGGCCCCACCACATTTACATCAATGAGACTTGGTGTTAGAAAGGCCAGAAAATCAAACCGGTGCAGAGAAATATGATCCAGCACTGATGAGAAGATTCTTCAGCTGCAGACTTCTGACATCAACCTCCAAGATACAAAGTGAAAATGAGCAGCAGCTCTTCATCCTCCAACAGTGAGCAGGTGAAACACAGACAAGACTTTACACGAGTTCACAGCCGTCTGACCTCAACTGTTTCACTGACTGTACGTTTACAGGGCGGATGAACAATATTGGATCTCTGCTGATATTTCACAACTCATTTCAGTTGATTGTTGATGCTGGTAGATGAACATTTTCCCTCCTGACTGCAGAGAACATCAAGTCTCTCTCATAGTGACATTAACATATTATTTTGTTCTCTCCTGACGTGATGGAGCCCTGACAGACGCAGACACACAATGATTTTCAACATGTGCACATTCACTGGGAAAAACAAGAAAACTAGGCGTCATGTGCGTAATCACAGTGTCATCTTATCGCCCGTCATATTAGCAGAGATGTTTATGTTGGAGTGATGTCCTGTTTCATTTTAAAGCCTTTATGGGTCCATACCGACGACGTGCCGGTGTTCTGGTGCATCAATAACTTCCAGTTCTGTTGTCAGAACCAGAACCAACCTGCAGAGTCACTGTGTGTTCAGGATATCAGAGAATCAGAGACAGAAAGAAAACAGAGCAGTTCAGACTGCAGCACTGACAGTCGTCTCCACGTGTTGTGATTGGTCCGTCAGTCACTGCTGGATGAAGCTCTCCTCTCCACTCCACCTCCCAGTAACACGGCCCAGTCAGAGCCTCTCCACCCACCAGCTGATGGTGCTGCTTCAACCTCTCTGGATCATCAGGACACAGCTGATCCTCTCAACACCACCACCTTTCACCACCACCACTTCCACCTGATGAGAGAAGCAGAGAGAGCAGCAGACACATGAGTGTTGACAGAGACTCCCTCCATCAGCTGTCAGTCAGTGATATAAAGACCAGCAGGACTTCAGTCCTGTTCAGACCACAAGTGGAGCGGCTGTGTAGCGTAGCCAGCTTCCTTTCAGCTCATGTTAACGTGTTGGAGTGAAGCTCACAGGTTTACTCTGCAGGTTTCACTCAAGTACACAGTGAAATAAACTGCAGAGAGTCCCTGAACGCATCATCACTGCAGAAACACTTTGATGATGATTGACTGCTGTTAAAAACCAGAGTCTCAGTCACACCTGAATATTTCATCTGCTTTGAAACATTACAAATATGTAAATATGGAGTCTGCTGTAAAATGTGTGGAGCAAACAAAAGACAGATGGACGGATGAATATATGATGTTAAAGCTCCTACATGTTCACACACAGACTGACAGTCCAACATCAGCTGGTTACTGGACTTCAGCACAGCTTCTGCTCTGTACAAACACCACATGGTTACTAAATGTAATGATGGTTCTCTGAAATCAGAGCAGTGATTTGCAGGCTTCAGTCAGACTGATCTGTACGGTGGCCCTGAAGGTCCAAACACATCAACATCTCACATCACAGAAAAGGTGGGACAGCGTTCTTGTCTGTAATTGGACAGAACCCGAGTCCCTGTGGACAGTTTGATGTTTGTGAAATGTTGTTGTGTTTTGAGCTTCAGGGCCACCGTAGACCTGAGAGCTGTGACACAGATCAGCTGATCAGCTCTTTAGTGTTTTAGAGAGATCACGTTTGATGGATGAGGACGACTGTCTCTACACATCCTGTGATGCTGTCAGCTGTGATCCAGCTTTACTTCCTGTACACATGAACACAACAACAACAGTCGTCTTCACATCAACTCAACACGAGATCACAACGAGCTTCTGGCTCGTCTGATTGGCTGACTGCTCTCTCTCTGTCTTTCTGTCCAATCATGAAGCCTGTCACCGTTCTCCTCTCACAGCTTCACTGAGGAAAACAGGAAATACTGGATCTTTACTCTGATACTGACTGTGTTCAGTACAATACTGCTGAGACCAGCGTGGACTGACTCCAACCCTCTACTGACCTCAGAGTCTCCAGTCGACAGTGTGGACTGTCCCTCAGATCAAACAGCAGCTTCATGGTTGAATCCTGCAGGTTGTTTCCCCACAGGTCCAGATGTCTCAGGTGGGAGGGGTTGGACTTCAGAGCTGAGGCCAGAGAAGCACAGCTGATCTCTGACAAACTGCAGTTCCACAATCTGAATAAAGAATAAATGATGAAGATAAAAATCAATTTATGATCCAATCAGATGTGTTCAGGTTTAAATGTGCAGCTCAACATCACTGTGTCCTAATTAAGGGCGGTCCGATTGTTATCAGACGATATTGGTTCTGAATAGTTTGATGGGCGGTCTCTAAAAGGACCAATCAGAAGAGGCGATCAGATAAACACAGGAGACAGTTTGTCTTTAACACATGCAGCATGGAGAGAAGAGCCACAGTGCTCTCTGCAGTCTGCAGGTGGTCTTGACTTCTACACAGCAGAACAGTGGTTACAGACTTTATGACAGTTGTTACCCAGGCCTTCCCCAAGGCAGTGACTAGGGATGTAACGGTATGAAAATTTCACACCACGGTTATAGTGACCAAAATTATCACGGTTATCGGTATACCGCGGTATTTTTAAAATGTCTTCAAAATGTTGAAAAAACACTGATACACTGATAAATTGAAATAATTTCACCAAGATTTATATTTAAATAGATTTATTATATATTAAAAGGCTTAGGGTATAAGCGTCCTGTAATGTCTGCGTTACAGAGGTAGAATGAGATGTACTGGCAGTAGCACTCGATTGGCCAGCCGACCCTCTCTGTGAAAAAATGAATAGAAAATGTCATTATTAATTATTACTGTCATTGTTACTTAATACTAAGGGTGCAACCAACAGATCACAAAACTCACAATCTAGATCATATCACTTTTGAGCAACAGGTTGGATAATTTTTTAGATCAAAACAAAAAGGATTATTGTTCAATTAATTATGAACACTATTTTGGCTCTTATCTCTATCTAGACACTTGTTATATTCACCATTTTATATCATTCTTTATATATAGTCTATTCTACAAATAATCCACAAGTATTATATATTTCTGATATTACTTATATATATTGGCTGTCTGTCTCTGTCTGCTTGCTCGTCCGTTGTCTATGGACTCATTCAATCTGATTGGTCTAATGGCTGCTGAGCCACAGGTAGACGCTGCTCCGGTGAACGGAGCTGAGATGAAAGTCAGTCATCTCAGTCAGTTTGCATTCACTAACTCAGTCCACCCAGTACGTGTTTGTCTCAAATCCTCCTCACTGCAGCTCTGCATCAATATTTGGGGAATTATTAGGTCGACTTTAAAAAGTGAAATCTACAATTAATAAGCGGTTCAGATAACGTGCCAAATCACGGATCAACTTCGTTCAGTTATACCACTATCTGGTCAGTTTACATTAGTGACAACAGCAAATTAGACAGAGAAAACTCGACATACACACATCATTCACCTGAGCTTAAGGTTAATTTACTTTGCATTCGCTGAACAGTTGAGGGTGATAGTGAAAGTAAATTGGACGTGTTGCTGCCCCTCGCAACAACTTTCTTCTTGCAGCTCCTGCAGATAGGGCTGCCATCCTCGACCAGCTGTCACTGAGCATTATCATAATAACCAAAATACGCCAAGACTTCAGATTTGGTTCTCTTTGAAGGCGGAAAAATGCCTTGAGGGCCGCTACTATCACGTCCTCTCTCCGCCATGTCTTCTTCACTACATAACAAGCGCACGTTGCACGCTGCGCCTGCGTAGGGAGGCTTGGATAAAGTATCTCGCGAGTTTTCCACACCGTGGTTATCGACCACGGCGGTTACCATGGTAATTAAAACTTAAATGGTAACCTTCACCGTCGGGAATTTTACCGTGGTTTACCGTGACACCGGTAACCGTTACATCCCTAGCAGTGACCCTCTGATGTTTGACTGGACAATAAGTGTCATCCTAGCTGCTTCCTGTCATCATCCTCATCTGAACTCCTGACCTGTTCTGTCCCTGACAACTCCCCACAGCTCAGGTGAAGGGAATCTCCCCTCCTCTCACATCCTCACATCTTCTCTACCATACATTGATATTTGAGTCCAACACTGTTTCATTCCCACCAGTTAGAACAGTGTGTAACTAAAGTGGCCTGTAAACACGGACTAGTGAGTAGATGAGTCTCCGTGTTCGCTGTGAGGACGTTTAATGTCCCCGACAACCTCTGTAGTCTCATTTAGACACTTGTTAGCAACCGCTAACAGTTTTTAACACATGAAGAGCTTCATAATTAAACTGTGGACATTTAATGATGGATTTTATGTTGGAGAACAAAACGTGTAAATATGTTCAGCCTGTGGTGACCACACACCTTATTTCACACATTTACCTGAAGACACATTCAACTAACTCACAGACTGGTAACAGGATGTGCTAACATGCTAACATGCTAACAGGTTTCTGGTTCAGGACTACAGACTACACCTCTCTATAGGGAGGGGAAGCCCCGCCCCTTCAGGTGACCTCATGGACCTTATTTCAGTCAGAAAGTGTCTGTTTGTTGTAAATAAAGTCAAATCTCATGTAGTTTTGTGTTAAAGCGCTCAGTGAACTACTTGGTCTCACTCAACATACGTCACCAACAGCAACATGGCCGCCGCCTCAACACAGAAGAAGGTCTGGTCACACTGACAGCTGCAGTTATGTGAAAGGAGAGTTGGTCAGTTCTGTGAGCTGCTGATATTCAGGACGACTCTACAAGGTTTCAGTCAGCGTTAAACCAGACGTCACTTAACCACTGTCGGCTGTGTCGTCTTTATAATTACAGATTTTCACTCTTATATTTTATTAGTTTGACGACAAACTGAGACTTTCTGGAGAAAATGTTTCTTTTAAACTGACAAACATCATATGTGAGATTCATGACACAATTCAAACCAGAGCAGAAAATTATTTGTGTCATTTTTTCTGAAATCAGGTCCCAGGTGGTCGACCAGAGGGGGCGTGGCTTCACCTGTCTATTGTGGATCATCGTCATGGTGACATCATCCTGTCAACACAACATTCACCCACCTGTTCACATCAACACAGATTAATAACATGCTGCTGATCTCAGTCAGGTCTGGAGTCATAGTGTGTGTGTGTGTGTGTGTGTGTGTGTGTGTGTGTGTGTGTGTGTGTGTGTCTGTGTGTGTGTGTGTGTGTGTCTGTGTCTGTGTCTGTGTCTCTGTGTGTGTGTGTGTGTGTGTGTGTGTGTGTGTGTGTGAACTGAAGGAAATGTAAAACTTCTGTTCGAGATTTAAATTTAATATAAACAGAGAAAAAACACATGAACTGACCTCAGAGTCTCCAGTCGACAGTTTGGACTCTCCAGTCCAGCACACAGACGCTTCACTGCTGAATCCTTCAGGTTGTTGTTACTCAGGTCCAGATGTCTCAGGTGGGAGGGGTTGGACTTCAGAGCTGAGGCGACGACTTCACAGTGAGTCTCTGAGAGTCGACAGTTCGTCAGTCTGTGAATACAGATAATAAAACATTTAAATGTGATAAAATCTGACTCTTTACTATGAAAACAGACTCTAAACATTTTGCATCACAAAGCACATGAACATGAGCAGCTGCAGCTCAGCTGCTCAGTTGTTCAGCTGAGCTGCTCAGTCACTGATCACAAGGTTTGTAGTTTGAAACTTGAGCTCCTCCGCTCCACATGAGCCTCCAGACTTTGAGCTGCCTGAGGAGATCAGCTGGGCTCAATCAGTGGCCCATTTTAAATCCCCTCAAAACACACCTGTATAAAACGGCTTTTAACGGCTGATTCTGATGGTTTCATCTTTGTGTGATTTTGGTTCGACATATTTGTGTTTGTCCGTTTCCTTCATTCTGCTGTCTTTATATTTACATCTGTAATTGTCCCTGTAATACTTTTCTTGTGACTCTTTCATTGTTGTGCTGTTTTATTTGTGTCCAACAAACTGATGTTACTGCTTTTAAAGTGCCATATAAATAAACACAAACACATGTTGAAGTGTCCTTGAGGGAAATAATGAACCAGAAATGACAGTTTAGGACAAAAGTGTTGAAATAAGTGAGACGTGAACGTGTCAGATGTTAGTTTACAGGCTGCTGTGATTTATATTGGTTCAGCTTCATGTTCACATGATGATCAGTGAACTGTGAAGTCACTGTAGGTTGTAACTGCACTCGTATGTATTGACTCAGTTATGTGTTTGTGTGTATTGTCTCAGTCTTTGATGCATTTTATTCTGTCGCTCCATCTGCTTTTCATCTCCCATTTCATTCATTTAATGCCTCCCACTGCACAAACACAAGAATTACAACTAAACATTGTGTTATTATCATTTTAGGAGCTGAAGGTTTTGGAAACAAGACAACTTCATGTCATTTCTGCTCTGAGCTCGGTGACGATCATTGATTCAATCAGCAGGTTTAATACTTGTTTTGGTGAACGTGTATAGTGTCGAGCTTTTATATTATTCATGTGTGTAAAGTGTTGATCTTTAATACTGAAGGCTTCAGCTTCACCTCACTTTATAATGTTTAACACATCTGGACTTACTCAGCCTTTCTACAGTTCCTCACAGCTGGAATCAGTCTCCATCGTCCCTGTAGAGATGTGTTGTACTTCCACAGGTTCAACTCATCCAGAACCTCCTCTGACATCTGCAGCATGTAGGCCAGAGCTGAGCAGTGGATCTCAGAGAGGTTCTTCTCTGATCTGTTCTCTGACTTCAGGAACTGTTGGATCTCCTGATGGACTGAGTGGTCGTTCATCTCCGTCAGACAGTGGAAGATGTTGATGCTTCTGTCAGGAGAGATCTCATCACTGTTCATCTTCTTCAGGTTGTTGATGGCTCTCTGGATGATTTGTGGCCTGTTGTCTGTCTGACCCAGCAGACCTCCTAAGAGTCTCTGGTTGGACTTCAGAGAGAGGCCATGAAGGAAGCGAACAAACAGGTCCAGGTGGCCATTTTTACTGTTGAGGGATTTCTCCATGGTGCTCCTCAGGAAGAAATCCAGGGATGGGCAACACATCTCAGCGCCATCAACGCTTCCAACAAAAAACTTAGAAATCTTCTCAAGAAAAGACTTTCCCAGGAAGTCCTCCACCACCTTTGTGTTTCTGCTGGTGTGACAGTGGAACATGTAGACTGCAGCCAGAAACTCCTGAACGCTCAGATGAACAAAGCAGTAGACTGTTTTCTGGAAGATCACACTCTCTCTTCTGAAGATCTCTGTACAAACTCCTGAGTACACCGAGGCCTCTGTGACATTAAGACCACACCGCTCCAGGTCTTCTTGGTAGAACATGATGTTTCCTGTCTTCAGATGTTCAAACGCCAGCCTCCCCAGCTTCAGAAGAACTTCCCTGTCAGCCTCCGTCAGCTCCTGGGGACTCGTCTCACGTCCCTCATCGTACTTCTGCTTCTTCCTCTTTGTCTGAACCAGCAGGAAGTGTGAGTACATGTCAGTCAGGGTCTTGGGCAGCTCTCCTCTCTGGCCTATAGTCAACATGTGGTCCAGAACTGTAGCAGTGATCTAGCAGAAGACTGGGATCAGACACATGATGTGGAGGCTCCTGGAGGTCTTGATGTGTGAGATGACTCTGCTGGACAGATCTTCATCACTGAACCTCCTCCTGAAGTACTCCTCCTTCTGGGCGTCAGTGAAGCCTCGTACTTCTGTTACCCTGTCGACACATGAAGGAGGGATCTGATTGGCCGCTGCAGGTCGGGAAGTTATCCAGACGAGAGCCGAGGGAAGCAGCTTCCCCTCGATGAGGTTTGTCAGCAGGACGCTGACTGATGACTTCTGTGTGACATCAGACACGACCTCATGGTTCTTGAAGTCCAGTGAAAGTCTGCTTTCATCCAGGCCGTCAAAGATGAACAGAAGTTTACAGACAGCGAGCTTCTCTGCTGTCACCTTCTGTAATGTTGGATGGAAAACATGGAGCAGGCTGAGAAGACTGTACTGCTCATCTCTGATCAGGTTCAGCTCCCTGAACGACAGCAGAACCAGCAGACGGACATCTTGGTTTTCGGAGCCCTCTGCCCAGTCCAGAGTGAACTTCTGCACCGAGAAGGTTTTTCCAACTCCAGCGACGCCGTTGGTCAGAACCACTCTGATGCGTCTCTGTTGGTCAGGTGAGGCTTTAAAGATGTCGCAGCACCTGATTGGATCGTCATGGAGGGCCTCCATCTTGGAAACTGTCTCCAGCTGCCTCACCTCATGTTGGGTATTAACCTCTTCACTCTGTCCCTCTGTGATGTAGAGCTCAGTGTAGATCCTGTTGAGGAGGGTTCCACTTCCTGTTCCATCACTTCCTGTTCCATCACTTCCTGTTCCATCACTTCCTGTTCCATCACTTCCTTCAGTCACACGTTCACATCTCCTCCTCAGACTGATCTTATGTTCATCTAAAACCTCCTGAAGACCAACATCCACTGAAAAGAGACAAATGTTGGAGAAACGTTGACAATCTGTGGATTATTTTCATGATCAATAACAATCCATCAGTATCAGAATATATAAAGTTTGAGTCTCTTCAGGTCTTTTCATTGACTTTGTGTGTAATCGAGACAATCTAGTAATTTGTCCTGGTGTTTGTCTGAATGCCTCCTGAGTCTCTAAATAAATGTAATGACATGTAGAAGGTGAGATGTTTAAAGCAACATTATGTAACTTTGTGAGGTTAAAGTAGCAGCTTCAGAGTCGTGTTGATGGTCCAGTGTGTTGTAACAGGTGAACGGTGTCTCTGTCACTTGTAGGATCGCAGCCTTACATACGTGTGGACTTCAACACGTAACACTGTGATGATGTCAGGAGTTGTGTTTGTAGTCAGCACCTATATTACGTCTGACAAACTGTGACACACCTGGATTTGTTTTTACTACAGTGGTGTTGCACTCACAAACTGTGGGGGGCGCCACATCACACAACGTGACAATTTCTACATAATGTGGCTTTAACATGTTCAGATGTTCAGTCTGACTCGGTACAGTTTGTCTCTGACTGTCTGTCCACAGTCCAGCTGTTGTTCTGGGTCTTACCTCCACACTGGGGACAGGAGGAGTCTCCTGGTGAAGCAGACTGGTCCCAGTCTGAGGTGATGCAGCGTCTGCAGAACCGGTGTCCACAGCTGGTAGAGACCGGATCCTTCAGGACGTCCTGACACCGAACACAGCAGGTGGGCTGCTTCTTCACAGAGACATGACTCCTCTTCCTCTCTCTGTGGACACATTTCTTTATAACTACAGTGATTTGATGATTGTTGGTAAAAACATCCAGATTTGGTCGACGCTGCTGAGAAGCTCAGATGGTCACAGAGAAAAGTCAAAGTGTCGATACTTTTCAGCTTGAATTCAGCGTTTAGTCTGTCATGAAAATGATGTGTGAAGATTATCTCTCAGAACAAAACGTGTCAGTTTCATAAACTTGTGTTTGTCACAGACATTATTTTCTGCAATAATCCAAAGTCCAACTCAAACATCTCTCAGGCTTTTTGTGGAGGAGCCAGAGCGACGCTAACTTCAGGTCAGCCTACAAAAACACGTCATGGTGACACCGATCTATTTCATCCTGGTGAGATCTGTTAGTGTCCTCCAGGATCTGACTGAGTTCAGACATGTTAGTGTTCAGGAGACTTTCAAAGAGTTTCTGTTAGTGTGTCTTCAGTCCTGGAGCCTGATGTTACTCTACAGCAAAACATTACCAGCAAACACTCAATGAGTCCGTCTCAGTCCTCTTACTTTGTGTCTGATGGTCCAGGTTCAGTACTGAAGTCTGGAGGATCATCCTTGGACCGGTCACTCTTCATAGAGGGACAGATGGATCCTGGAGACTCTGCTCTCTGTCTGCTGGACTGAACTCTGCAAACATCAACATGTTTTTATTCACATCACATGAATCCTTCATCAATAAAGTGATTTAAGAAGCTCTACACACACAAACTGCTGCTGCTGTGGATAAAAAGGAGGTTTCAAAGTTTCTGTTTGTCCTCTTAGATCAGATTACAGATTTATAGCAGACACACAGAGGAACATGAGGCGGAACAAGTCTTCAATATGGACAGAAAAGACATTTTAGTGGAAATTTGAACACATGAACACAAAATCAACTAAACAAACATGTGATCATCACTGAAACATGAGTCATATAAATGAGTTAGTATCAGTCGTCTTACTTTGTGTCTGATGGTCCAGGTTCAGTACTGAAGTATATAGGTTCACCTTTGGACCAGTCACTCTTCATAGAGGGACAGATGGATCCTGGAGACTCTGCTCGGTCCTCTTCCTCCACACAAACACTCATCTTCAGGTCTGAGAGGTGAAACATGAACTGTGAGCTCAGAACACAAGAACCAGGAGAACAGAGAGGACGGGATCTTCATCAAACAAACTATATAACAACTATGGGACTCTGATCCATGTTAACTGTGTGAGTGACGTCTCTCTCTCTGATGTTTTTCTGATCTTCATATTTAGTTTATGCTTCTCAATGCTTAATGAAAGTGCTGCAGGAGAAGTGTTGTGTCATCACCAACACCTATAAAGTTTGATGTCTGAGACTGGAAAGGTGAAACTTCTTACGTGGGTAATATTAAACAAGTTAAACAGGTGATGGACAGAATCAAACAACTGCAGGCAAAAGTAGTTTTCTCACAGGAACCCGTGTGATGGCAGCAGATACAGTGAGGACACAGAGGAGGTGGCAGCGTCAGCTGTTCTCTAGTTGCTGTACTTCAGATGCAGGAGGGTCAATGATCCTGATTCATGAGTCCATTCATACACAGGTTGACCAAATCACTAAGGACCCAGCAGGTAGATTTATTATTGTTCAAGGATCTTAAATAATTAATAAATGTTCATGGTCCTGACGATGATCATCTTAATTTCTACAGTGATTAACTTCTGTTAATCTCTAACCTGTCAGGGCAAAACTTTATAGCAGCTGATATGAAACTCCAGTTGCACTTTGGACCCAGTGAAAGATGGTTCAACAGGCGCTGACAATACACAGGCCAAATCAAGACCACTGATCCAACAGTTCATCAAAGATTTAAATGTGCTGGATATTTGGAGACATCTTAATCCTGACATGTTGGAAGGATGTGAAGTGTCTGATGGATAAAATCCTGAATATCAACATCCCATCATCTGCAGAAACATGGATATTACACTTCTGTCCTGTAAACACGCCGCTGAAGAGTAAGAAATACACATTCATAGACACGTGTCTGTTACAAGCAAAGTGTCTTAATGCTTCACAGTGGAAGAACATAAAGCACCAAGTAAAGAGAAGTGGAAGAAAGAAATGGCAACAAACACGTCTGTGAAGAAGAAACTTACACTGTGAAGGTAAATACAGGAGGTCTGAGGACACCTGGAGTCCTTTCTGACCCTTTCTTCAACCTGGTGGAGACGAAGCACCGACAGCTGATTCACAGGTTCAGTCCAAACTAATATGATGTGACGATACACACACACACACACACACACACACACACACACACACACAGACGCACTCACACACACACACACACACTCACACACACACACACACACACACACACACACACACACACACACACACACAGACGCACTCACACACACACACTCTCATGCACGCACACACACACACACACACACACACACTCACACACACAGTATACAGTACCATAGAGCAGGTCAGGGTTCTGGTCTTCACCTCTGGGCTCCTCGTCTTTAGTTACAGTAGTGAGTCCGTGTGTGTCTGTGGACTGTAGAGGAAACACATGTTAGAATAAGCTCAACACTTTGATTCTTCTGTGGACACAAAGTCCTGAGAGGCTGAATAACACACATTCAAACTACTGTAACTAAAGACAAGGAGCCCAGAGGTGAAGACCAGAACTCTGACCTGCTTTATTATCACGACCCTTCAAGAAAGTCACCACGGTTGCAGATGGATTTGTTCTGATCCGTGAAAAAGTGACTAAATGTCCACTGCTCACTAAATAAAGGTGATTTACTTCTTACAGTTCGTTGGCTGTTGAATACAACAGAGAACCACTTTCTGTGTGATGAGTCATTTGTTAATCATCGACTAAAGAAATCAATCATTTCATTTACGATCACTGCAGCGAGGTCAACAACTGTCCGACCTGTTCACAGAGCACGAGTCATCATTTTATCATCATCAGCTACTTTACAGGTTACATGCTGCATCATAATCAAAGTACAACGTTTAGAAACTCACACTGGCAGACAACATGTTGACTAATGTGACAGACAACAATGCAATAAGAGGATTACTGATCAATTACTGATCAATGACATCAGTGAGCAGCTACCAGCGTTTACAGTGTGCGACAGTGACGACAAGAAGGAAAAGCAGGACGTTAAACTGGAGCACAGACGAGTCGGGACAGAGGAGTCGATGAACGCTCTCAAAAATCAATTATTGAACCAAAGCTGGGAAATATTATAGAAAGAAGAAAACCTTGACAAAGCACATGAAATATTCTTAAAGGCATTCAAACTGTTAATATTCTTTGAACACTCACCTGCTTCACACTTCAGTTCTCCTGCTCCGTCTTCTTCTGTCTGCTCTGCTCTGAAAATGGAGTCTGAACAGACTGAACACTTTCACTTTGAGCTGCCGTCTCAGGTGACACTGAGCTGCTCCTCCCCTCTGAGTTTACCTGTGTGTGTGTGTGTGTGTGAGTGTTGTTGCTGTTTGACTTACAGCAGACACACACTCGTCTTCCTGCACCTACAGCTCACTGAAGGACAAAAACAATTGAATCTTCCTCTGACAGACGGAAACTCTGAAAATCTACAGAAGAAATTGAACAAACAGGTTTTATTTACAGCAACATGTAGATATAAATGTTCACACTGAACATACAGATGTGTTCCTACCATACAGCATCGAGGCCTCTGACTGACTCACATTTAATATTGTTCAATGACTTCACAAGATCAAACTAAACCACACTAATTAAAATGACATCATGAACTCTATATTGATATGAAACGATCCTCTACAACAGCTGATCCTCTGTTGTCTCACTGCTCATAACTGAGCACCAGTGTTTGCTAATTTTAGATAATATTATCAGAAACTCTGTAGGAAACAATGTAAAGTTTCATAAACTAGCTACTTACATTAACCTTCAGCGTCTCCATTGCCCCGTGTGTGATGAACGTCTAGAAATGGTTGGTCCTCTGTAGAAGTGTCTGAAGTCCAGTGGTGGACAACACAACTCCCAGTGGGGAGAGGAGACACAGATCAACAGGGGAACAGACTTCGTCACAACACCGGAGCATCTCCATCCAGTGATCGTCCGTCTGTTCACTCTCGTTTTAGCTCGGTTTCTATCCCTCTCCCTCTTCACCTTCTTTGCCTCCTCCATCAGCGGCTTCTTTGTCTCCTGCAGTGCCGAGTTTCCACAGTTATTCACGTTGTTCCACCGTCACCTGGGGACAGTGACCGGGGAAAATGATGCCTCTTCCTGTTTTGGTTGTTTCCTTTGTGCATTCAAATTGTATTTTTCTGGGAAAATCCAGCCTGGAGTCTGAATATCACAGTGAAAGTGAGTTCATAGTGAACCAGTCTGTACGTGGATGCTGTCATTTTTCTACAGACATCACTGTGACGTCACTGTGACATCACTGTGACATCACTGTGACATCAGGTTGACTGCAGAATGTTAAATTAAATGTAATCACTTGACTCCTGCCTGTTTAAGCACAGTAACTGTCGACTACTCAGTGACGGTCCACTCCTGCTGAAATCAGAACAAGATTCTTCAGCTGCACAATGATGAGAAATATATTGTAATATTGATGATTTCAGGTAAGAAGGATTTATAAATGTCTCGACCCTCCACACGTGTTGTTTCAACCTCTTCAGGTGGTCGAAGTGTTTATTAGGGGGTTAGTGGAGAAGAGGCTCGTATTATTGTGTTGTGGCCAGCTGACAATAACCCACGTGTGACTGTAACGACAGACGTACCTTCTTGTTGATCACGTCGAGGGCGCTGGAGTCATCTTTGAACAGATGTGGGAGGAGTCACGTAGCCAGAATCGCTCGCACACCTTGTGTTGGACCGATGAATAAAAACACAAAAATGACGTGGCGACAAAAACAGCACCAGATTTACATTCATCAAAACACAATGACAGAGATTATGTCCAGAAAGTGTCGATGTCACTGCTTCTAATGTGACTGACAGGTGTTAATATTACCTGTGTGACTCCTCTGCATACATGGAGAAGACGTCTGGTCCAGCTGATCACTGCTGACATTCATCCAGGACCTTCATCACCTCTCGACCCGTTTCTGTCATGATGCTGCGATCCATGTCAACACACACACACACACACACACACACACACACACACACACACACACACACACAGTCCAGTTAAATCATTCATGAAGTTTATAGCAGACAGGCGGTCACCTTCAATATAATGCTGGCTAACATGTAAACTGCAGGTGAAACACTCAGACAGACTGAAGAACTGGAGTGAGTCCAGAATAAGACCTTTAAACTTCTCTCATTATGAGGATATGAGGATTAACGCTAACGTTAGCTGACAGCTGGCTGCTGTTAATAACACCACAGCTTTGATTTTTACATGTTGCAGCTTTACAATGATGTTACTGAGAGAGGGAACAAGACACGTTTCTGATTTAGAGGAAAACAAACATTCAACTCTCCTTTTTGACAGTTAACACAGCTAAAGCTAGCGTTAGCTGCTATCCGGCCGTTAGCACCGTCGCTAGCTAACGTTAGCTACCAGTGTAGAAACAGTGAAGCTACACAGAGGCTGTATTACCTGTAGTGTGTAAACTGCTCAGTTACCACGACAGTTTACTGTGGATTCAAACCACTCGAGCTGTTTTCCTGTTAAAGAGCAGTTAGCGGCAGGGACAGAGACAGTTAGCAGTTAGCAGTTAGCTTAGCTGCTTCAGAGGACAAAGAGCTGAACGTTGGTCCGACGGTTGGAATCTGAACGAGGTGCGTTTACGACCCTCGGAAATTACAGTGAACCTGGTTCGTACCAACAAGGATTCATTTAATCTAAAGCAAAGTTTATTAATGTAAACAAAGTTAAAGAGAGTTTAATCAACAGGGAGATGCTACCAATAAAGATATGAATAACATCAAGTAGTCAGGACCTGCTCAGTATACAGGAGGGAGGATGTTTCTTCTGTATTTCTTAATAAAATGTCTCTTTGTTTGCGAGTTATCTAAAAAAACTGTTTCAGGACTGTTGTTAAGTTTCTGCCGCTGAAAACACATTTCCTGCTGCTGCTGCTTCATAATAAAAGACCGTCAATGACAGAATGCCACAGGGCTTTTATTGTGAAGAGCGTAGAGGAAGTTGACCGTGTGTTTTATTTGTTAGCGCAGGTTCCTGGATCATCCAGCGGGAGGAGGAGTGTTTCCAGCCGCTCCTCTGACGCTGTCACAGCCACGGAGCAGCCCGCTGCTGCTCAACACCAGAGCTCTTTAGACCCGCACACCTGTATGGCGAGTGAATAGTGCCAAATCATGGATTACCAGAAGAAGGAGAAGGAGCAACCTCCCCTCCCGTCGCCGTCTGAACGTGTGGATTTTTGAATGGGAGTGGATGGGACAGCAGATGAGAGACCGGCGGCGACGTCACGGCGAGTGCACTGAAGGAACGTGTGACGGCGGCGACGTGACGGCGGCGTATGTTAGAATTACCAACAAATTTACGCCTGCTCTGGACGTCTGAACTAAGTACGTCGCCCCATATACGCCGTCGTCAGTAGCTGCATGTCTTCAGTTTGTTTACTCAGCAATGAAGACATTTTCCAAGACGAAAATTTTTCATTTAGGGCCTAAAATTGAAACAGTAAAGTTAATCAATAAAGCTAAGCATAATTGACCACAAGTAGTAGACCACTTACGGTACAGGCGACCTGGGTTCGAAACTAGGTCAGGGTTAGTCTCCTTACAATACTAGGCTACTTCTTTTTTTTTTTTTTTTTACATCCCACATCCATTATAAATGCTCTGTCTTTTTCATTAGGCCTGTGTTAATCTGAAAACCGTAGGATTGAATAAAATTATGTTGTTTTTAAGAAATCTTGTAAGACATTGTTTTACTGTTTAATTTTCATTGAATATAAGAAAGTAGGGATAAGTAGTCAACTAGTATAAAATAACATGACGCCGTGGACTGGTCTTCCTCCTGTCCTCTCCAATTTTTTCAGTCACCAGCCACCACTGTTCCCTATATACATATAGCCTATAGGGGTGTTTGTAGGGAAAAAACAAAACAATAAACTCAACTTAATGTCTGTGTGAAAGAAAATGAAAATAATTAAAAAATTTTAAAAACATAATTGGATATATATTTGAAGCAATTTGCACCTTGTGGCTGAACGTATAGACTCAATTCAATCAAAGACGGTAAGTATCTTTGGTTCAAATGACACTCAATTTTTTTCTCATTAACTTTATTGCTGACACTGAAACACAAACAATTCAACAAGCGCCATCAAGCGTTTAAAGATCGCAGTACATTAGAGTCACGACGGCGTAGGTGAGGCGACGTACTTATCAACACGTAGGTGAGGCGACGTACTTATCAACACGTAGGTGAGGCGACGTACTTATCAACACGTAGGTGAGGCGACGTACTTATCAACACGTAGGTGAGGCGTCAATTCCACACGACAGTCTCCTTTGGCTGGGTAACCGTGGCACTATTCACTCGCCATACCACGGTTACCCAGCCAAAGGAGACTGTCGTGTGGAATTGACGCCTCACCTACGTGTTGATAAGTACGTCGCCTCACCTACGCCGTCGTGACTCTAATGTACTGCGATCTTTAAACGCTTGATGGCGCTTGTTGAATTGTTTGTGTTTCAGTGTCAGCAATAAAGTTAATGAGAAAAAAATTGAGTGTCATTTGAACCAAAGATACTTACCGTCTTTGATTGAATTGAGTCTATACGTTCAGCCACAAGGTGCAAATTGCTTCAAATATATATCCAATTATGTTTTTAAAAAATTTAAATTATTTTCATTTTCTTTCACACAGACATTAAGTTGAGTTTATTGTTTTGTTTTTTCCCTACAAACACCCCTATAGGCTATATGTGTAACGGAGTAGATGTGTCCATATTAAATTATGGCAAAACAGTCGCAACACTGCCACCTACTGACATAGCGGGGGGCATGGGAACAACACAGAGGAGAGAGGATCTTGCTATGACTCCGATTGTCCCGACCGAGACTGACTCTAACCCATGCCGATGCTGTGTTGTCTGCTGCGTTGCAGGAGAATAAACCCCTTGTAATCCACCTGACTGTCGTCTGTCATGTATGAAGCCACGGTAGTGTGGAGCTGCATTAACAGAGAAAAGTGACCCGTATATAGGGAACAGTGGCGGCTGGTGACTGAAAAAATTGGAGAGGACAGGAGGAAGACCAGTCCACAGCGTCATGTTATTTTATACTAGTTGACTACTTATCCCTACTTTCTTATATTCAATGAAAATTAAACAGTAAAACAATGTCTTACAAGATTTCTTAAAAACAACATAATTTTATTCAATCCTACGGTTTTCAGATTAACACAGGCCTAATGAAAAAGACAGAGCATTTATAATGGATGTGGGATGTAAAAAAAAAAAAAAAAGAAGTAGCCTAGTATTGTAAGGAGACTAACCCTGACCTAGTTTCGAACCCAGGTCGCCTGTACCGTAAGTGGTCTACTACTTGTGGTCAATTATGCTTAGCTTTATTGATTAACTTTACTGTTTCAATTTTAGGCCCTAAATGAAAAATTTTCGTCTTGGAAAATGTCTTCATTGCTGAGTAAACAAACTGAAGACATGCAGCTACTGACGACGGCGTATATGGGGCGACGTACTTAGTTCAGACGTCCAGAGCAGGCGTAAATTTGTTGGTAATTCTAACATACGCCGCCGTCACGTCGCCGCCGTCACACGTGCCTTCAGTGCACTCGCCGTGACGTCGCCGCCGGTCTCTCATCTGCTGTCCCATCCACTCCCATTCAAAAATCCACACGTTCAGACGGCGACGGGAGGGGAGGTTGCTCCTTCTCCTTCTCCTGGTAATCCATGATTTGGCACTATTCACTCGCCATACACCTGGAGGCAGGTGGCCCTGTTGGAGATACACACGTGACGTCACGTGCCGAGCCGAGCCGAGCCGAGCCAGCACCTGTGGAAATGTGGTGTTAGTGAAGCAGCTGCATCTGTGTCAGTGTCCCGTGTGACAGTCGGTCCAGTGTTCGGTTCTGATCCAGAACTGACTGAACTGGTGTCTGGGTCAAAGTTCAGCAGCACCACAGAACTCAGGTGCTTCAGTCCGTCCTTCATTTTATTCCACGAACTTCATTAGTGAACATGCGCAGTAGAGTCCCCCCCCCCCCCCGCTGGCCCCGCCCACGAGTTCCCGCTCAGCCTCATTGACACGCCCTTGTGATGACGTCACACACATTTAGCTTATTGAAAGTTTTAAAACCATAATCATGGCGTCATAATCGACCTTGTTTACAGTTGAACCCAATTCATCCCTTCATCACTACTTTCATAACTCCCTGGTTTAAATTACTTTAAATTAAGGATAATTAGGGGGCGTGGCCTCTTTGAGTGACAGGTGGCTGTGAGCTGTGCTTCACCTGAACTTGATGTGTCGCTGTGTTTATGGTGCTGGTGTCTTTTGGAGGATTTAATGCAGATATGAGACACTTAACATAATAATGTGTGTTTCTGTGGTGTTAACACAAAATAACAAAAAACAAAATGTAACTTATTCATCAATAATTCAAGTTCCTGAAGCCACGCCCCTTCCGGTGGACCGCACGGGACCTTATTCTGTAAAAACTGTTCAGTAGTGAACGAGGAGAGAATAAATGTATTGATCCTGTTTGAATTGTGTCGTGAATCACACAGATGATGTTTGTCAGTTTGTTGTAATTAAAGTAAAACCTCATGTAGTTTTAACTGCAGTTCTGGTTCTGGTTCAGTTCTGTGAGCTGTTATGCACGATATATATCGGACGGATAAATTATCGGCCCAGTGATGGAAACTTTACGTTATCGGTTATCAGCAGTTAAAAACATTACAGCTGATAAAACAAGTATGCACCTTTACAGTTGTTTTGTGAGCAGCCAATAGAAACAGAGAAGAAGAACAAACTCGATGATGTCACGCTCGTAACATCGACCTGCTGCAGCTGTGTGGAGCCACACATGTCGTCATGGTGTGGACGTTTCTTTATGATGATGCTCTCTACGTCTGAGCCTCTCTTACACACATGAAAAAGCATTAAAATGTTGGTTTCTGTTATCAGTTATTTTATCGGTGTCAGCCATGAGAGTCAGGTCATAATCTGTTATCATATCGGCTGAAAATAATCCATAACGTGCATCCCTGGTTTAAGTTACAGGTTTTGGCGACGATCAACAAGACGACGTCACTAACGACACTGTTGGCTGTGTCGTCTTTATAATGACGTATTTTCACAGTCTGATGTTTCAATAGTTTGATGACAAACTGACAAACATCATCTGTGTGATTCATGACACAATTCAAACAGGATCAATACGTTACCTGTCTCTCTTCATCACGACAATAAGGTCCATGAAGGAAACCTGACTCCTGCGCTCTATGATTGTCTTCTCACAGTGTAAATTAAAATAGAAATCTCGTACTGAACCTTCTGACTTATAAAGACATCAGAAAAGAGATTCAATAAAAATGCAGTCCATATGTTCATGTGCTCTGGATCCTGTGGCCTCTGGGTCCAGGTCTCCGCCCGCCTCTCTCTGACTCTCTGGTTCTGATCGGGTTGGGTGGATTTGAAGGATTGTTGCTGTGCCGCTGCTTGAATCACAACATCAACACCGCTGACACCAGCGCTCGGCTCGCTCTGCTCCATGTCTCTCAGCTCGACGAGCCGCCGCCAAACCAAACTTGTCATGTTGTGAAGCCGCAGCGGTGGGAATTATTTTAATGGCTCGTGGAGCAGCCAAGTCCCTCTGGCCTCGTTCTGCAGCCTGGAGCTGTTGATCACCCCTAATTGAATTCTGGATGGAATTTATGATGAGAGGCGGCAATTTGTTGACACTTTTGCTCTATTGAGTGGAAAGTAGTAATTTTCTTTCCTGCTGTACGTGCAGAAGTTTAGAAAAGCAGTGACAGAAGCCTTGAGTTCGTTCTCAGCTGATGGGGATAATTTCCTGGTGGGCAGCTGATGTTGATCAGACGTTAATTGGACGAACTGAAGAGGTGATGAAAACCTGAAGAAATACAGCAGAGGAGGGAAACGTGGTGGTGGACGGGAGGCAGTTTAAACTTTACTGTAGCAGAGTTTGAGTCCATGCTTCATGTGTGTCCTGACATGACACCACAGAGGCCTTCAGCGACTCTTATAACTGCAGAATCATCACATTTTTAGTTTCCCTCACTAACAAAATGATCCAGTGATTATTCTGTTTATTACTAATAGTTAATAATAACAGATGACATTAGTAACTGAAGGAATCCTGCTGAGTGATGCTTTTCAGTCTGTTGGAAACATGTTTCAGTCCAGCTTTCAGTTTTTCTTCAGCTTCAGTGGAAACTTTCATGTGTCGAGCTGCTGGTTCTGACTCACCATGACTCAGCCTGATGAGACCAGACTGACTCCAGCGAGAGCTGAGCCTGAAGAGAGAGGCTGACTCCATGTTGAAGCTGAGAGAGTCTGCTGAGGGTTTGTCTCCTTTAGCCAGAGCTCACACAGTTTATAAAGTGTCTCCAACTCAACAACTCACTAAACTGACACATTTGTTAAGGGAGTCTGGGGACAAAGAAGTCGCCTATACTGGTTACTGTTTAGTGTATTTGTAAAATGTGACATGTTTAGATCAATAAAATGTTTATTCTTTCATAAATTGAGTGTAAATGGTGAAATCAGTGTAAACAGTGTGTTCAAACAGCTGCTAAATGTTGGCAGGTCAGACTTTAGCACTTTAGACACAGAAGCAGACAGGCTGGTGCAGCCATGCTGCCACAAACTGACACTTTTTACAAGGAAACACACAACTTACTGTTTTCATTTAATGCTGAATTTACAAGAAGGAGACAATGATTCAGAGTCTGTCAGAGACAGAGTTTCACTACGTTAGAAAGTTTGTTTTAACTCAACAACTCTTAAAATCACTACATTTGTTAAGGGAGTCTGGTGATGTTGTGGTTACTAGTTCAATGAAACAGTGTTATAATATATATAATAATACGATATCATCCAGGTTCCTGACGTTATTACCATTAATAGGACATTAAAGACACAGGAGGCAGAGAGGAGGATACTGTCAAATGTTTAATCCGTTCAGTACAGGGTGTTCATCTCAGTGCAAGTGCCATAAACAACAATATCGAGCCGTGTTTGGTTTATGTACATATCTGAACTTTGGCATTGAGAAGCAGAGCGGGCCGTGGAGGAAACAGAGTCAGTGAAGGCAGCAGGAGGGTCGAACACAAACGTGAGACAACAAACGGCTTCGATCAGAGCCGAAAACATCCGAATGAACAGCAGCAGAGAAACAAAAAACTGGACGTCTGAACAGAGCGAAAGGTCAAGAATCAGACTGGAAGATAACACAGAGTGACGACCGTTGTTTTTTTTCTTCATTTCAATCAACCACATGAACAAGTCAATGAACAAATTAATGGTATATATATTTATATTTATATATCTAAAGTGCAATATGGTACAAAAATATAGAAGGTCAGCAGCACCTCGATACATTTACAAAATAAATACACCATTCAGACAAAATAAATTACCGCAAAAAAATCTGACATAACTGGAATAAAAAAGAAAAAAAGCAAGGATTCACAAAGATTAAAATCTGTTGCCTCACAGAGCATCAAATAAGTTTTTTTTTATCATATTCTGCTATTTATTCTGCTATATTTAGAATATTTACAGACAATAAATATTTTCCAATTTCTTTCCAAACAGTCACTATTACAGGACACTGTAACGTGAGTATTTAGGAGTCCACTCCGACTGTCCGCAGGCTTCTGGAAGACAAACACACAGAGAGACAACACAGTCAGGTCACAGGTTTTATATTTCAGCACAATGTGAATGATTTTTTATTGCATATGACAACTTAAATTTAAGTTCAGGTAATTCTGCATAATATTTTCAGTTATGAATAATAATGTATTCTAACTTTGTTTGCAAAAGTTCAGTTTGTTTATTCGGTTTCTTCAGTCATGAAGACAAAGAGAGTTTGATTATTTAGTTTGTTTGTCACTCGCTCATTAATGTTCATCCCCAAATCTACAGACTGCTCCTTTAACACTCTTGGAGCACTGGCATCTCTGTCTGTACTGAAGTTAGCAGTTAGCAGCTAGTTAGCATGTCTGGAGTATGAATTCAGGAATGATGGGAAATCTGTCAACTGAGAAGTGCTGAGCTTAAATTTCAAGATGAATTGAACTTGTTCCCGAGGACCTGATCTGTTGGAAGATGAAGAAGCTTTGACTTCAGTAAAAAAAGGTTCATCTAAAGATTTCCTGTCTGAAGTCCTGAGTCTACTTTCAGTGTGTGAGCTGCAGACTCACCTGTGTCAGAGACTGACAGCGTTTTAAAGCAGCGCCCTCTGCAGGCCGAGCAGAGACCTCCACTCCAGGTGCAGTCCGCTGCCCGCCTCGTCCTCCGGCCTCCAGCCGAGCGAGCGCGCCCTCCTCTTCCTCTTCTCCCCCTCCCTCCTCTTCCCGGACCGTCCCTTCTTCTTCCTCTTGACTTTCTGCCCGCCGTCTTTGTACGTCTGGTTCTTGTTCTGCTCGGTGTCCTGCGGCAGGTTGGTGCCCTCCTCCTCCTCCAGCCTGAAGCTGATGGGCAGGTTCTTGGTTCCTCCGGGCGGTTTGGAGTGCAGGGTGCTGCCGGTGGTGCTCAGGTTGATGCCCAGTCCGACCCCTGGCAGCCCGACGCCGGCGCCGCTGCTGCTCCCCCCTCCGCTGGTGGTCTGGACCGGGAGGTCCCGGACCTCCGCCGTGTGGACCTCGTCCAACAGCTCCTGCAGCCACATGCGCCGCTTAAAGTCCTGCAGCGCGCGGCCTTTGTCGTGCATCAGCTGAGCGTGAGTCACTGACCGCTTTCTGCAAAAAGTCACACAAAATGTTTGTTTTAGGGATTTTTCTTTCACTTCACATTGTTCATACATTTACTTCCTGTTGGGAGAAGTGAGTAAAAATACTTCTTTACAATTTAAATGTTCTGTTTGTTCCTTGTGACAGAACTTTGCACCAAACATCATTCAATTTTTCAACAATTTTGAGATGTTGTGGCGTCGACATTTCTTTGAACAAACACGTCTGACACATGACATCATGTGACATCGACCTCCGGCTGACAGAGACAGAACAAGGAGAACATTGATTCAATAAGGTTTAAATATACGTCTTCACATAAAAATCTTGAATTCTGCTCATGACAGAACTTTACACCAAACTTCATTGACTTTTCAACGATTTTAGATGTTGTGGCTTCGACATTTCTTTGGACAGAAACTTCTGACAAATGAATGTGATGCATCAACCTTCTGTTGAGAGAGAAAGTGCTGCTTAAAAGTAGTTTTTTAATTAAATAAGAGTTTAAAAACACATTTAAAAGTAAATGTCTTTGCACCAAACTTCATCGACATTTTTAAAAATCTTTTTGAAACCCTGTGCCTCATAATAAACTGCTTTTTATTATGACATCAGCAACATGAATTTATTCAGAGTATTCACTCTGTTGGGATCTGGGACCTTCAGTTGACCAGCAGAGGGCAGCATCAGCACAAACAGACCAGCAGAGGGCAGCATCAGCAGTTTTGCAATAACTCCCCGCTGCATCCGATCAGTGGACTGACATGATTCATCGAACCGCAGGAGCTGAGTTTGTTCCCAGGGTCGTTAAAACTGATACCAAAGATCTCCACCCTGCACGAGGAGGTCCAGATGAGTTTCTCCTCTTTTTCTTTTCACGTTAAAGTTGCCAGATTTCCCTTCGATTGTTCATTCATACGATCTTTGGCCCTTCACTTCTCATTAGTCTGGATGTTAACGTGGAGCTCAGACTCGGAGGGAATCGATCTGGAAGCACAAATGCTCCAACATGAAAATAATTTGTGTGGCTGAACTTCAGATCAGAGGACAAACTCCTTCACGAGGTTTCTGAGAAGAGTTCAAGCATCAAATACTCATCTGCAAAATATATTTCAGTATTTACAGAATGAAAAATCTACACAAAGGGCAGCGATGGAATGTAACTAAGTACATTTACTTATTTATTTTGTTGAACTTCTCCTACGATGGATCAATAAAGGCACATATCTTATCTACTGTACAATTCTGCTTTACTTTAATCCTGCACTGCTACTTTATATTTCCACTACTTTTATTTGATTACTTTAGTTACAAGTTACTTTACAGATTACTGCTGCATCAGAGCCAAAGTAGCACATTATTTATTACATTAATTAATTTTATCAGGAATCAAATAGAATAAATAAATAACTGTATCAGAATGATTCTACCAGAATGAAAAATAAATAAATATTTCAATAAATGCACCAAACATAATACTTAAAATAAATATAGGCATTTAATTACTTCCTGTTTGTTTAACCATTTGTTTATTTGTAAATTAATTGATATATTCATTTATTTATTTTTGTATCTTATTTGTATTTCGCAAAATGCAAAGGAGACAAATGCAGAAATAAGTACAGGAATAAATGTAGATTTAAAAATGAATAACTAAAAACATAAACATAAAATATAATATAAGACTTTTACTCGAGTGCTTTTCATATGAGGGACTTTCACTTTTACCAGAGAAATATTTTAACTCAGGTGTAATCGTTCTTTGTGTATTTACAGTTGTGGCTGTAAAGTTGTTCACTCCAGAACCAAGGTGATTTTGACTGACAGCATTTGTTTTCTACGCAGTAACATCTGTATGAATTTGTTTGGTCGTGATAATCATCCAGTAAAAATCTGCAATCATAACTGAGATCCATATCACTTGTTTTCTAACAGTCAGCACAATAAAAAGCACTTTGTCACATCTGCAGATAAAACAAACAAACACACTCCGTGGCTGAGTCTTTCCACCAAACCTCATTGAAATATCTAAATATTTTGAGATGTGACACCGTCAGCACCACCTGCAGGTGAACGGTCAGGAAGTCTCACATGTGGAGTCTGCAGTTTATAAAGTACATGATAAGATAACAGGACAGCTGCTGTTTCGAGGGAGGGGATGAAAACTTGACAAGGCCCCAGCGAGATTTGAACTCGCGACCCCTGGTTTACAAGACCAGTGCTCTAACCCCTGAGCTATGGAGCCTGGTACTGACCGGGCCGCACCCACAACACGCTGCGCTGCTGCACAGGCGTCACTACAGAGCCGTCACGGATTAATACTGGAAAACAGCACAGGAGGTGAAAAATCTGCTCAGGTGGAAAAGCAGGACTGAGACAGATTCAAACTCACAACCTCGGCGTTTTAAAGCAGGACTGTGTCTCCGGGTCTGTGGCGCTGCAGCAAGAATCAGCCACATGGTGGTGCCGTCTGCACAGAAACCCAAACACAACACTCAGCACTTGGCTGAACTTTGCACCAGACTTCATTGAAATTTGTTGTGTTTTTGAGACGTCAGATGGACTTTTGATTAATGGATTAATGAACCTGCAGCACGAGCTCCGAGCTGCTTGGTGGCAGATTTCATGTGATTAAATTGAGTGTGATTAAAACAACACTCAGTCAAAAGTTTTAGGGCACGAAAGACGCAGCCGAGCGGCTCCATCAGCTCCATCAGCTCCATCAGCTCTGATCCGGTCCAGATGGGACCACCTGTTATCTTTCCTGATGCAGTCGGGCTTTGCTTTGCCGCGGTGTCGCGTTACTCAGACTCTGAACTCTCAGACAAACATGAGGCAGAGGGCACGGCTCGAAGCCTGGGAACCAGCGAGCGCCAACGCAGCCAAACACTTCAGGTGTCTGAGCACACAAACAGGCCGGCTGCAGTGGGAGATAGCGGCGGCTGATTGGAGCTCAGCTGTCAGGCTGCTTCCCATGATGCACCACTGAACTTCACACAAATCATTTACAGTTTGATTTGGATCCAGTCGTGGAGGTTTTGCAGCAACATCAAGACTAAAATCTGAAACCACACGGACCAAATGTGATGAAACCACATGGACAAATAAGAAAGGACGTTCTCCTCTGATTCAGCTCCCCCAGGGTCACCGTGTATTTTCCTGCTGAATAATAATAATATCCTGAACAAAACTCGCCTCCCAAACACAGAGGGAGCCCCTGAGAGCAGCCGGTGTTTATATGCATACAGATATTTCCTGTAAATCTCAGGTCTGAGGAGAAAAAGCCTGCGAGCACAGCGCCTGTGAAACTGATCCGGTCCTGTTTTTACCTTTAATAACGCTCACATCAAACAGCTTCCAGCCGAGGGGAGGAGGAGGAAAATGGCCCTGAAACATCCTGAGGTGGCAGCGCTCCAACGCTCCCCGTCCTACCTGAGCCTAATTGTTTCTCTCTGCAGGAGAGAACGGAAGAAGGAAAACCAGCCGTGTGACGGATCCTTACTGCCACGAGAAGACAGAAATATGAGACGAAAACCTAAATATTCCCTCGTAGAAAACTGAACTATGAGATTATGAGACGTGTTGACATTTAATCTCATAATTCTGATTTTTAATCTCAATCTTTTTTTGTCTTTAATCGGCAGAATTGTGCTTCCACAGCTGCCAGCGCTGCTCTGGCTCATCACATGTTTGTCGGTTGACCTCCTGAAGCTGCGGAGCCGCTGATTTGGACTCCCACCTCCTGTCAGGGTGGACTGGGACTGATGTCTGTTGGTCATTTGAACCACAGCTCGGTTGTGAACGATCACGAGACCTGACAAACTGGACAGGAAGGGGAGAGGGTCGACCTCTGGCACAAATATTTAACAATTCACCTTTTCAGGCGTCTAAAAATCACATCTCATGTGTTTGAGGCATCATCGCAACAGATGTTTGTATATTAGCTGATAAATCAACATCAGCATCGGCCCCAAAAACTGAGGACAAAATTAGGACAGTGTCATTCAGGCAGCGTCCTCGCAGAAGAAAAAATGTATAAATTACTCAAAGTTTCCAGATAGAAACGCTTTGGAATCAAAGTTGAGGCAGAGCCGGAGCTGACAGACGACCTCCATCATCAAAACTGTGAAAAATGTCCTTCAGGACATCTCAGAAGTCTAACTTTGTTTGTTTGGCCAGAATATGTAGTTTACTGTCATGTAAGAACAAGAAAATCTGCAAATCTTCACATCAAATCTACAAAATCTTCATCAGATTGATTTTTTAGGATGGACTAGTGGTTGCAGCTTTGTTTGTGTTGGGCTACTTTCAGGTGATTCCCAGAGTTTGGGAGGTCGAACATCATTTTCTGGTCTAAATTCAACTGAATCTAATTTAAGAGCCTGAAATCTGCGTCCTGTTTGTGACGGAGGCCACAGCAGCAGATGAAGGCGGGTCGGAGGTCACCGGCTTCCACCGCGCTGTCATTTTCAACCCCGCGCTTTTCATCGCAACCCGTGTTTTCCTTTCCTGTCCCGAAAATCCTATTAAGTTCATATCACACAACGGCTGCAGCTCCATTTCCCCTGACATAAGCAGAACAGGCCCCACACACACACACACACACACACACACACACACACACACACACAACCCGTTAAACCTGGACGACACACGGTTTGAATCACTTTAAAGACTCGACTCTCCAGAACTTCCAGCGCCGCCACCAAAATGCGTTTCAGATGTGAAGTCTCTCCCCTGAGAGGCCAGAAACTCTCCCTCAGACTGTTTACAGCAGCATCTCCACCGCTTCATTAAAACTCGTTCCATCTCAGAGATATCATCTCTGCATTTATTCTGTTTGGCATCAGACACCTCAGCAGGGGCAGCAGGTTTGGTTTGGTCCGCGGCCGAGCCGAACATCAGCATTATTCACTTCCCTCCGTTGCAAAGTGTTTGCGGAGGGACGGACGGCGACGGCAGAGGACGGAGAGTCTGAAAGCCTCGGGGGCCGCGGAGCCGCTGGGAGTTTATCACACGGAGACGGTTTCTGCTTTATGTAAACACACAGGTGGGCGAGGACTAACTAAACACTTTCAGCACGTTTCACATATGAACACATTTTCCAGCCTCTGCTCGCCCACCACGTCGGGGGGGGGAATGTGCAAATATGGGAAAAAAGATTATCTGGAGGTTTATTCCACTCCAGCTCCCCTCAGGTCTGGACTGAGCAGCACAGACTGAAGAGAAAAAAGGCTGAAAAGTGTCCAGAAATCAGACTTACATTCTGCTGCTCAGGGCATCAATGGGCCGTCCGTAGTGCGGCACCGGAGAGCAGAGGAGGAACAGAGCGAAGCACCAGCGCTGCAGAACCCTCCTGGAGCAGAACATCTTTCTGTGAACAAACAAACACATGAACATTTATCTTCACATGCGTCTCACAGCATCTGTCTCTAAACCTGCACACTCAAAGAGTTTCTCTGTGGCTTGTTGAAATGATTAACGCTGCTTCACATGAGATGAAACCAGTCGAGCGTGTTTCACAGAGTGGAGCCACAACAAAGCTGAAATTAAACACAGCAAAACAAAAGGAAGGAGGAGAAGAAGGAGAAGAAGAGTTACTGGGAAACTTACTTTCCCACAGCAGTGTCTGTCCCGCACGGAGAAAAGATAAAGAAAGAAAAATAAGTCACTTATGTCCTTTCTCAAACTTTCCAGTCAGACTTTCCAACACAAATCCAGGTGATGACACCTTGGGGAGCGGAAAGAAAAAATCCCCACAAGCCAAAAGACATCCAGGAGCTCGTCTTCGCTGCTCTAAGTTACGTTCCTCAGTTTACAAACTCCTCAAAGTGAAGAAGAAGAAGTCCGGCTGCGGCTCCAGCAGTCGTCCAGGTGTCCCGCGGTTAAAGGTGAGTGTCAGAGCGACGAGCTGAGGCTGCACTGCTGCTGCTGCGACTGCTGCAGGTCGATCTGATGGGAGCGTTTGCTGCATGCTGCCTGAGTGCCTGAGAAGGTCAGAGGCGAAGGGAAGGGGAGGACTTCTTAACAGAGAGGAGGGCCTCCATCGTGTCTCAGCCCACTGACTGTGGACGAGTCAGACAGGAAGGTGGCACTCGAGCAGCACAGAGAGTCAGCTGAGCCGCAGCTGCAGCTACGGAGGACGCTCAGTGCCAGAAAACACTGAGAATTCACTCATCGCCAAAAAGACTAAGACAACAAAACAAAAACAAATAGAAGAACAACACAAACACTGAGAGCGGTTCTGACCCACTGGAAGATCTACGAGGGCTCCTTAGTGCCACAAATCCTCTGTGTTCTCATGTAACAGCTGTGTTGAATCATTTCACATTTTTGTTCTCATTGTTTTTCTTTTAAAATGTTTTTGGCTGTTATATAAATCAGTTTGTGTATTAAAAGTCACAAACAAGCTAAAATTAGTAACACATTCATTTAAATGAGGAACTGGCTGTTAAATGAGCACCAGCCCCGACAGATGCAGTTATAATGTGAGCGCTGTGGGCAGCAACTCACTCTAACTAACGTGAAGGAGGAGAAAGATTACCAGATTACCAGATTACCAGATTACCAGATTACCAGCGCACAGCTCAGAGAGACATGGTCACTAAAATCAGTAAGGAAATGTAACTAAGTACATTTACTCAAGTACTGTACAATTATGACGTATTGTACTTGAGTATTTCGATTTTCTGTTGAGTTTAGAGGCAAATATTATACTTTTTACTCCACTACATTTATTTGATTACTTTAGTTACTAGTTACTTACAGATTACTGCTGCATCAGAGCCAGAATAGCACATTTTTAAATAAATGTATTTTATCTACAGTCGTCAGAACACAATATCTTGACTTTTCTTTCTCACAAATAATGAATTATTCTCTTTTCTTGTTTGAGTTCCCTGATTTAAATGCAACAAACTAAAACACTGAACTTGACTCTGACGTCCTGGACGTTCTCGCCGCAGTGAGACTGGGAGGTATTTCCTGTGTGAGTGATGCACACTGACAGCTGGTTGTAGTCTGCGTCACAGCAGTGACTCTGGGCCATCGCTGGCCTTTATCCGCCCACCGCCGACCTGAGCGGTCAGGTGGTCTGTTCAGGTGTAACGCTCGGCCTGCGGACAGGAAGCTGACGTCTGAGCGGAGGTGATGAGGTCTGGCAGGCTGAACTCTGACCTGTCACGACGCCGGGACGTTTTCAGACTATGAGAAGACTCAGGAACATTTCTACAAGCGTCGTCCTGTGAAACGTTCACACGACAGCTTCTAAATCTTCTGAAACAGTCAAGTCACTTCCAAAATGTAATGCATTACATTTAACTAGTTACTTAAAAAAAATATATGTTACTTTACAATACTACAGTCTGTGTAGAGGAATGTAATTACTTACAGTGTCGTTAACAGCACTAACTTAAGTTGTAGTAAAAAGTACAATATTTGCCTCAAAGTGTAGTCAGGTGGAAGTATAAAGTAGCAGAAAATGAAAATACTTCGTAAAGTACAAGTACCTCACAATGGAACGGAAGTACAGTACTTGAGTAAATGTACTTAGTTACATTCCATTACTGGTGGGTTTTTCTACATTGTTTAGGCAGCTGAGTGATTGACAGGACCCGGTTCTGGGACAGGAAGTGATTAGTTATCGTTCATGTTGAGGCTGAATGAAACCACAGAAGAAGAGTTCAGCAGAGTGAGAGGTTACATAAGAGCAGAGACGTGTTGGTGTCAGATCAGAGGAGGCTGCTGTGATCACATGTAATGATCTGTGTGCAGCAGCAGAGGGAAATGTGCTGGACATGATAACAGCTCATTAAACAGGGATGAGCGTGTCACTGCTGAGGTCAGAAGATGTGGATCATGAACGCTTCACCTCTTCTGATGTGCAGAAGGTGGAAAAATGTTTCTGCAGCGGTTGAAATAATCTGTGAGTGGACGACGGCAGATTAAAAGTGTGTATGTGGACCCATTGTGTTTCCAGCTAACGGAGGCAGTTACAGCTCATCTGCAGGATCGTTTTTCAGTGTGTTCAGACTCCTATAGATTAATAACTGAAGCACCGACAGAGCAAAACATTCAGCTTATATATATATAGCCTGTCTGTACTCCAAATGGTGCAGATGTTTTAGGATGAATTTATATACATTTCCAGGATTAAGATGAAGTTAAAGCTTCTGTATGCAGGATTTTAAAACGTGTGACTTTGGTGACTCCTACTGGTGGAATCAAAGACGACAGAAAACTGCACAGACTTCCTTCAGTAGGGTCCAATTTTGTTCTAAAAAAACGTAATCCTTCAGAATAATGTGAGAAATAATCCCAAGAAAACACTTTAAGAGAAAGAATCTGAGTTTCCTGAGTTAACCTCCACACATGGAGCCGTCAGTCCGTCCTGACGACACCGCGGGCAGCAGCGCCATTCCCTCCATCGCACTGACTGACACGTGTTGAAATATCAGCAATGTGTTCCAGCTGTCGCCTCCGACAATTAAAAACAGATCTCACACACACACACACACACACACACACACACACACACACACACACACACACACACACACACACACACACACACACTCTTATCTGTCAGGCAGAAATCTGTGTGGAAATCATTTGTGGGAAAAATGTTTACACAAGCATGTGGCACCAGCATGTCACAAGTGTGGAGATTTACGTGTTGTTGTATTTTTATCCCTGTTCTGTGTGAGGACCGGCTTCAACAACAACACACACGTGATTAATGTCGCTGACACTTTAGCCAGTGGACTTCTTTGTGATGTCGACTTCACACAAAGACTTTTTCTTTGCTCTCTCTGTTGAATGTTAAACAATGACTGATTGAGTTGTTTTAAACTGCACAAACACTCGGTGATCTCCATCCAAACCAGGGCGTACCTGAGTGTCGCTCAGCCCATCTAACAAACACACAAGTTATAATTATTTGTGTTTCCCACAACATCATTTAAACGTGTACCAACAACATTTGTGGTTTGTGTAACACTTAAACACCAAATGCTGCGATTAGGAGCGCTTAAAAACTAGTTAGTTACCAAAGAGAGAAGTCTAAACAGATCAGCACTCAGTATGACTGTAAACTTCACCAGAACAACTGACAAAGAGTTAAAAAGGCAAATAAACCAAGCTGGAAAACAAAAACAATGAGCTGAAAGACTGAAAGGTGGGGTAGAGCCAGTACCCAGCTATAACAAGTATCTGGGACGGACAATGTTCGAGTATCACCCAGAATGATGACGGAGCGTTAGCGCCTCTGTAAAGAAAGAGTTCTGACTTTGTTCCCTACAATTCTCAATTACAGTTTTCTCAGAATTCAGAGGAAGAAAGTCCATTTATTTTTGCAGGAGCTAATAATTCACTGGAGGCAGCGTCGTAGCTGCTGGAGGTCTGGGAGGTCATTCAATACGTCACCATCTATAATATTACCTTTTTCGCTGAGTTTTGTCCATATCCGTAAACTGAATACGGGTAAATATGGATGAATCGCAGTGAACGGACGGAGGGCGCCGTCTGTATCTGTGTAGAGAGATCGATCTAACGCTAAGCATCGTGCTCGACTGTGGTCTTTTGATTCGTCGGTGATTTGATGCAGAAGCAGCAGCTGCACACTGAAGGTCTCCGTATGAACATGAAAGGAAACAATGAAGACATTATTTGCTGAACATGGAGGCTGTCAACATGAAGCCTGGACGTGGTGATGCAACAAACCTCTTTTCATTCATTAGCATCATGAACAGAATCCATTGTTCCTTCCAGGTCACATTTTGATGGTGAATGATTGGTGCCAGGGAGAATCATGGGAGTAGTTTTCCCCCCAGTTTGTCTGCAAATTAGTCAAGTTCCTTCCAGTTTATGAGCTCCTCTGGTTGGAGTGGGTTCAGGAACACAGAGTCCGGGCAGATCTTTCGGGAACAAAAGGAGGAGTGTCGGGATCGGCGGTGGGGGCGACTACCTGTCGTCGTCCCTCCCACCTCCTCGGACGCCCACCTCGTGCCGCTCGCTCGGCTGGAAAGAAAGATCTCATGTGCTTCTTCTGTGAGAGCCGCTTTACCTGCATGTAAACAGGTACGAGAAAAAAAGTCTTTTCCTGGCAGCGGGCAGCTTGTGGGGTCCGAGCCAGGAAAGCTGTTTTAGATTCATAGAAAATTGCTGCGTCTTGGCAGAGCACGACGTGCACAAAACAAATGTCCGCTTTTAATCTTTGCGACCGCACCCCCCGCCTCTCCTGCCTCGGCTTTTAAAAACAATTCTCCTCACAAAGGCCCGTACTGTTAGTGCCCCCCCAGCCGTCCCGACTCCGTCCTGAGGCCCCCCCACCACTCTGATAGGACGTTAACCCCGTCAGGTCACAGCTTCCACCAGCCAATCACCTCTCAGTGTCAAGAAATAAGATGACAGACCTGCTGCTCAGTGCAACAACTCAGCCATCATCTCCTCCTGATGATATAAAGTCAGGCTCAGCCATCATCTCCTCCTGATGATATAAAGTCAGGCTCAGCCATCATCTCCTCCTGATGATATAAAGTCAGGCTCAGTCATCATCTCCTCCTGATGATATAAAGTCAGGCTCAGCCATCATCTCCTCCTGATGATATAAAGTCAGGCTCAGCCATCATCTCCTCCTGATGATATAAAGTCAGGTGAAGTCTCGTCGTCCACAGAACATTTCTGGAGCTTCACAGTAAAACAGAGTTGCAGCAGCTGGAGATGATTTGAACATCAGATGTCTCCGTGCAGCTCGTCTGCTGTGATCTCAGTCTGCAGGAGCCCTGATGTTATTTACAGCCTCTACAGGGGTCGAGGGTTAAATCATCTGCTCAAACTTGATTTTTTTTGACTGTCAGGAGCCTTAAACTCTAAATTGATGCCTCAAGGGTCCCTTAAAGGTGTAATCTGTGAAATATTGACTTTCTCAGAGTTCTCCTGACATTTTTTTTTACAGTCTGAGTTGAAGTGTGTTTTACGAGTTAATGAGGCGATGAAGCCCGTCTTAGTTCAGTCAGAGAGGGAAACTTGAACTCAGACTGTGGACGGTTGTATTTTTCTGTTTAGAAGGAAAATAGATGTCAAAATATTTCCTTTCTTCACATTTAGTGAGTTTATTTTGTTGACGTATTAGACTCAGTAGTGAACTGACTGCTTTTACATCTCCCAGCTGAAACTATGAGGCTGTCAGACTATCAGAGACGGGCCGGGCCGGGCCGGGCCGGGCCGGGCTGGGCCGGGCTAGCTGGTTAGCATGCTAACTTCAGTAGAACCCAGAACACAGACGTCTTTGACATCAGCACTGTTGTTTCTTCACCCTGTCATCTCTCATGAAGTAGAAGGATCATAAACTGAGTAAGTTTCCTTTTCTTTTCTGACATATAGAAATAATCCATGAACAAATACACACAGCGAGAGTCAGTGAGTTTAAGTTCATGCAGAAAATGCTGCTGTGTGTTAAAGGGTTAATCCCAATAAAAGTAGACTTTAAGGTTTGACTTTAAGGTTTGAAATGTCTGATCAGTTGAAGGTGTTTTGATGTAGAAGACGAAGTGTTGATGTTCCTCAGTGAATGAGAGCAGTGACCTCAGGCTGCAGTTTGTACAGCAGCTGTGAGACCGGCAGTAAATCACGGAGGAGTTCTCGGGGTGAGGAACGGAGGTCGGACGGCGAAATGATGGAAAAGTGCGAGCGGCGTCGGGGGGGCAGGGTGATGGATGATGATGATTGAGGGATGATGAAGGGAGCATGAGCGTCTCTCAGGGGTGGCCTTCCTCTCTCTCAGTTTAACCTCTGGCTCACCTTCGACCCTCCTCCTCTGCGGCCTCGCGGCGACAGATTTTAACGGAGGAATTCAGGAATGTACGTTTTTGGTTTTATTTGTTTTTCGGGATGGACAGAAACTCTGAGAAACTCCGTCTCCCCCCGCTTGTTTTACTCTCGTTCACATTATACAACACACGCCCACCACAGCAGCACATGCTCCGGCACCGCTGTGCGACCACAGACCGTCGCTCTCTGGATCTGTGCACGACGCCGAGCTGCAGCAGAACCCTGTGACCATCGCACATAATGAGAAAAGTGCAGCCCACACAAACAGTCTGGGTCGCTGCATCTGAGCGCCATGTATGTTGTAAGACAGAACACAAGGTGTGTATTAGGAAAACTATCAGTTAAAACAGTTTCCTGGTTTGATTGTCCCTCTTGCACTGGTGTTAATGTGTCGATTGCACGTTGCTTTTGTCACCGCTCTGTGAATCTGATTGGTTGCACGTCAGGAAATACAGTCCACCAACACTGGATTAGCTGCAAGATAACTCATAACCTCAGTTATCAAATAAATGTAGAGGAGCTGAAGTATAAAGTCACAGAAAAAGGAAAAAAGGAACTAAGAAGTACTTAGTTACATTCCATCACTGGTTACTATAAATTTTGACACAAAGGTTTTTAGTTTTTTCTCCTTGAGTACTAATAACATCAGTATCAGCCCTGAAATTACTACATGGATCCATTGTCTGACTGTACAATGAAAACTAAACAAAGGAAAATCTGTAAATGAAACTGTTATTTATCATATGCAAAATAATCGATAGTAAAAGTTATGATTTTCTGCTCTGATAACATTATTTGTGTTAAAACTGGTTTTAAACCTTTTTGCTTCCTCTGAAACTGTAAACTGATGCAACTTTACTATAAAGTTACAAATCTCATAACTTTCTGCAACTTTATAGTATAATAAAATTTTGCAGATGATAAATGAAACATTTTTCAGGGTGGAACCGGCCAGAACCTCTCTTTGGTTTTAAAATCCTGTTTTTGATTCGTCAAGGTTGGCGAGTGCGAGGAGAGAGCTGCAGGAGAGGAGGACAGAGCAGAAGCATCAGGTGAGACTGACGGCAGTTTACTGTTTATTGTTCACTTACAAAGTACTGAACGTTTAAAATACACAGCGGGTCACCGTCCTGTACGCTGTTATTTACTCTGAATCTAAAATACTGCATCTCAGAAATGGTTCGTGCCTCCTTATGCTCACACACTTCATTGAACTGTGTGGGAAACTTCAGTTGAAGCTAAATATCTGTTTTCACTGACGTGCCATCAAACCTCCCATCTGACGCAGCCAGCGAGTTATAAATAAGACATCATATGTCAGCAGAAGTCACGAAAATGGAACAGCAGCGCTCAGCAAAAGTCATCTTCATCCCTGAACCCTTTGGCAGATGAACGTTCTCTGCACGCTGCATGTTAGCGCAGCGTGAAGCTGCAGCGCCGAACAACCGGCAGCATTCAGAGAGAAGGGAAGGCGCCTGCAGTCTGACTCTGACTGAGCCTCTGGGCGACTTTTGCAGATGTCACCATATGGGTGTACATAATCTGTTGGTGTGTCACTCTTGGATCCCACCAAGGCAATCAACATCCCTGCGCTCAATTAGATCTGATTATGGTTAACGCTGAGCTGCCAGCAAACTGGATCAGAATATGGAGAGGACAGAAAGTGGTTCAGAGCAGTTCTGACTTGCTAAACAGTTGTCATTTAACACAGTCGTTATGGATTTAGGCTTGTGATTTAATTAGCATTAAAGGGAGACTGGAGATATTTAACACTGACTTCTATTGAAAGTGTTTAAGGCCAATTAAAACCCTAAGTGTTGCATTCGTTAGCAAAGACATGTTGAGAGTTCTCATTAGTGAGGGTGTGAAACCACAGCTATTTTTTACTTTGGCTTATAGAATGGTGGCTAACGAGCTAACGAGCTAACAAGCTAACAGAGATGTATAGGCAGGAAACACTGAAAATTCAAATGTAGACAAAATGAATTAAGGACATTAAGATTTACTGCAGCAAAGAGGTGATTAGTAGTTAACTCTGCAACAACAAGTTCACATAAAACTCAACACACACAACACAATGATGGAAACAACACACTGAAAATATGACAACACATTTACTGTTTGACTTTAAGAAATTAAGCTTTTCTTCAACAAAATAAAAGCATTTAATAGAAGCTAACACTGCAAAACAACAACTATGAAGCCAACGTTTTAATATTGGTTGGTATTGATCATTATTGATCAGTATTGATGAGCTGTCCTATTTTTTTTAATCAGTTTTAATGACCAGATGATTCTAACCAGCTTATCAAGGCACACAGGTTATAATTATGGTAACAACAATGAAAAAAACAAAATAACACAAATAAATAAAATACTGCCACACCGGCCTTTTTGTATTCAAACTAACCGTTCTGTCAGAACTCATTTTCTCGCTCTGCTGTTAATACTTTTTGTTTTTCTCACAGTTGGTTTGTGAAATAATCAGCCAGCGGTGGAGCTGAGACCACAGATTATGAGCTGTAGTTTCCCCGTTAAACTCACCGACCGCTGCAGCTGTCGCAGCTGCATCATGAAACATAAATCATTTGTACACGTGGATAATAAAGACAACAATAAATCAATAAGTTGTTTCGCAAATCTATGGTTACTATCCAGCCTGACCCTGGACATCAACATCAACTTACACACCAACACAAAGGAGAAAAAACTCCTATAACAACCAGAACCAGGTCCACTGGTCCTAGTAACCAGGACCTGACCTGGGTCCCTCGTCAGACCAGGTCCAGATTTTATTGTCTGTTACTGGAGATCAAGTTGAATCATCCTCGAGTCTTTACAAACGAGCTGTGACTGTTGTTGGACCCAGTCCGGATCAGGTCTCTCTTTTCTAGTTCATTAATGGTCGGTTTTCTATGTTTAGTCCAACATGTTGGACCCATGATGAACTCTAATCCACCAGTCCGAGGTCGGTATAACGTTGGACCCTTGAACGATCTCGCAATAGTGATGTTAAGCAAATGTAATTGTACCAAACCAGAGCTCCGCCTCTGCGTCGTCACAATAAATCAAGAGAGTTTTGCAGATCTACAGTTTCTATCACTGACCTCGATCCATCAACTACTTACAAACAAATACAAAACTCATATTCACACTTTGATGATGCAGTTTAGGCTCCATCATGAAAATAAATATTTGTTAGAATAACATTAAAAATCTATATATGAGAAGAAGTCCCAGTTTAGCAGAACTGGGTTTTACACAGTTTATTTTCACCCACCTGTATCACAGCTCTGACGGCTCCTGAATATCCAGAATCCACTGAAGACGTGTGAAAATAAACTTCCTCAGTCGTCTTGTCGCAGGTCGTTGCTCTGAGGAGAAGAAGCTCCTCTGGTTTCTGGAGTCTCTGCACTCTTTGCTCTGTTGTGAAGGTTGGTAAAGCTTTATAAACACAGGTTAAGCCCTCCTGCTGACATCACACGCTGGTCATCAGCATCATCACCGCCTCACGTTAGCAGAAGAATCCATGGAGCTGGATTGTAATTAGATGGATGAACTTACTCACTCTATCTGTTCCTGCCTCCCTCCCACATCCCCTCTCCTCCCCTCACCAGCACACCGCAGCTTCACTTCATAATTCAAAGTCTAAACTAATGACACATGTGAGCGCTCCTCTCTGTTTTACGTCCGTGACCGGTAGATTTGGTGTTTTTCACCAGTTGTGGTTTTGGTGGTTGCTTTGCTCTCACTTTGTGACAGATTGATCCTCCTCGCAGTATTTTTTACTCTCCTGCACGTCACTGAGGCGCAGCAATAAAACCTACACGTTAAATTCAACCTTAAAATGTTATTTCTTCACAGACCCAAACTTTACTTAGGCAGATTAATGTGTTCATCTAAAAGCTGCTTATGAAAACAGTGTTCACACAGAGCAGTCTGGCTCGTCTGTGTTTGTGTCTATCTCCTCTGTTTTTGTCTCACTTTAATTCTACTCTATTAAGTAATGACCCCCTGCTGCCAGACAGAGAAAAAAGGAAAAACCTCCTCAAAACATGGTAGTAGTGGTTTGGTTCGTCACGCCTACCCACGCCTGGGTAGCATCCCTCCTAATCTCCAACACGAAAGCACTGCGCTCTAGTTTCCAGTCGTGCCAGCTGGTCTGAGGTTCTCTATGTTTAGCGGAGGGTCGTGGTTTTGGGTCAAACACTCCTTCATGAGTGAGGACGGAGCTGAAGCCAGACGCTGCCTGTCTGCCTCTGCAGGCTGCCCGTGACGCCGAGCAGCTTCTGCTGAACATTACCACCAAATGTTCCTGGAAGAAGCTCCAAAAGCACCTGAGATAAACCATCTGAGGAACTTCAATAAAGATACTATATACTATAACTAACGTGTGGGATCTCTGGGAGGATTATAGCCACGCCTTAAATCCTGCAAATTAAAATGACAGTTACTGGAAATGTTGTTCAACCCGGCTACAGTAGCGTTAGCTTGTCCAGGCTGAGTTCACTTTAGCTTTATGTGGCTCAGTGAAGCAGCGAGCGGCTAAAAGCAAAGTGCACCAGTGTAAACAAGGTCATAGATGCACAGATTACTGTCCGATGGAAGTAATCAAGTAAATCTAAGGGACACGTTAGTGGAACTTCCAGGAAAAAAAGTGTAGTTTTAGTCGACCCAGCGACCTTTTAGTGACTAACATTCGTCTTTCTCTGCGTCTGACTGTTCGTCTTCCTCCTCATCATCAGTCTGGAACTTGAACCTCCACTGAGCCGACACTGAGTCACTGCGTCACCAATAAGCTTCTTTCTTTACGTTCAGCCCGGATTCCCGTCAGTATGGAAGACATGAGGAGACTCGTGTGGAAGTAAAGGATGAAGTTTTCCATCTCGTGCAGCTGTGACTCGTTTCCTCTTCATCGTCCAACCTGAAAGTCTCAGAGCAGCGACGGCGCCGCTGCGTCGATGTTTCGTCCAGTCTGAATGTACATTTGTTCTCAAGCATCATATGGTTTGTTTGAGCGTCAGAGTTAATGAACAAGAGTTAAAATGAACAGAAATGTTTTTAAGTCTGATGATAAAGAAAGGTCAATAAATGTGATAAAAATGTTACGAATAACAAAACGAATCGACAAGAAAAAGTCCACAATTAAGTTTAATTAAAAATATATATTTTCAGGTTTTAAGGTAAAAAAATATCTCGATAATAAAGTTAAAGATTGATAAAACTTTTTAAAATAATATCACACAGAAATCAACAAGACAAAGAAATTAAGTAAGCCAGAAATTTACTGGAATATTTTCAAATATATTTTGAGAAGAAAACAAACAAACAAACAAACAAATAAATAATAAATAAGCAGTTTCGAGATTAAAGATTTAAGTAAAAAAACAGATATTTGAACAGAACAAGGTAAAAAATTAACAGTATTTCTCTAATAAATATTTTAATCATAAAGTTATATATATTTCTGTTAAAAAAGATAACATGACATATCTTCAAGAAAAATCTTTGAGAATTATTGTGGAGATCTGTAATAATAAATAAAGTTTGAGTTTGTCAGGACGGTGAATAAACAATAAGTCTGATGATAATGTTTCCACATGGTAACTCATAAATATGAGACAGTCAATAATTATCTAATTTCAAATTTTCATCTCTTATTTGTGATTTTTTGTCTCATAATTTTGATTTTTAATCTCATGATTATGACAGAAACTTTATTGTCTCACCATCATTTTTTCATAATATTTTTCCCTCTTTGGCAGATTTACAGACGAAGCTGACGAGTTTCTACCAAACGGACAAATTCTGAAAGTGAGAGCAGGAAGTAGATTTTTCCTCCATGAGACTTCATGTAGGAAACTCTAACTTGGACGTGCGATCTAATCTCGGTGTGTTGTTCGGATTAACGAAGAGGATTCTTCTCTCAGTTGATTGGTTCATTTGTTACTCTGCCCAGTTTGAAGTCAGCTGAACGTTTCTGAACTGATCCTCTGACAAACATTCGACCCGTCGGCTCAGAGAGGTTTGTTCTTCAGTGCCTTTCAGTCGTAGCGTTTTGTTCCCTCGGTGTCTTTTACATTCTGCGCTCAAAGAAAACATTCCTTCATCCACAACCTCAGATTATGACTTTAATGTGAAAGTATTCCTCATGCTCTGCTGTAATCTGAAGGATTAGCTGGAAATCGTCACAACGAAGTCCTCGTGTTACTGTGTGTCTGATGAGATAACACAGTCCTGCTGTGTGTCACTGCTTTACCAAGAAAATATTATTTTTTTGTCTCGGAAAACATTCGTCATCAATGAACCCGGATTAAATTATTACTCCTAATTAAATGTCCGGCTGCTGTCTGACGCTGTTAATATCACAGACGAAGCTAAAGATAGAAGCTCATCAGAGAAAACATCACTAACGAGATAACGTGAAGAAGAATTATCATCAGAAATACGTTCTGCTCTGCCTCCGTGAGCTCAACATGCTTTTCATTCAGAGGCTTTGTTCTTTATGAACACTGTAAAATGTTTCCACGTGCGTAAGCTGGTGTTTACTGTGGAGATGTAAGGAGTCCCATACAGATACCACTGTCTTCTTCTAATTAATCTCTGTTTGAAGTTGCGTCGTTGTCGTCGCTCTGTGATAAATTCGTTAACTTCCAGACGCTGCAGATTATTTCTCATCTTTGGATGTGGAAACTGAAAGAGTGCAGATCCTCACACCTAATTAACTGAGCGGGATAAAAAACAAAGTGCTTTAAAGACACAAACGAGGAGAAACGAGACACTTTTATTAACACACGAACGTCACAATCTGGCTCCAGGTGGAAATGAAGAGAAGGAGACCACACAGACTTAAAACTGAGCTGCAAACAAATCAAAGAGCCCAGAGAGGTCGCAGACGAGGACACGAAATCCTGTCGCGTCAAACACAACATTTAATAAAGATACACAGACGAAGATCAGCAGATTCAACGGAAAACCTTCCTGTTCGTCTTCTAGCAGCTCAAGACAAAAACAGCCAGGCCTCATTTACACCTGTCCTTTACATGTACACATGTACAATATGTGATCGAACGAAACAAAACATGTTTGTCGAACGTTGTGTGGGCAGAGCCTCCAGCTCTGGAGGAGCGTCGGTGCAGATCCAGACCTCCTGGAGGAATAAACACCTTGAATCTCATCAGATTCTGCTCTGATCCGGGGACGTTCACCGACGGGAGGAGAGCTCAGAGATTAGTTTCTGAGCATCACAACCCCCAAGAAATGTGGCCGTCATGCACCACTGGGCAGCTTTCACAGGGACGAACAGGGCTCCGCCTCCAACGCTGTATCCAGGTCTCATATACGTCCATTGGTTGGATCTGCACTTGAAGTGGAGGACAGGTGATTCTGTGGTTGACTAGTAACAATAAAACACGGTGTAACAATGTGAAAGGAGTCTCTCAACACCTTCTGACTTCCTGTCTGTAGCTGTCAGCTCCAAGCACACTCACAGATATAATTTGGTCAGCTGAGGCGTCCAGGCGTCCTTTGACAGATCAACAGGCCGACTCCAGACGTCTTCTCTGAGAGTCACAGTAGATCTGCAGAAGACACATATTTTCCATCGCGCTCACAGAGTACCAGAGATTCTTCTTCCTGTAATCCCCGGCGTGACGGACGGTTACATAAAGCGTCTTTAAAGTCTTTTAGAGGCGAAGAATTTGAACACAATCTCTCATTTTCATCTCCTTGACAATAAAAACATGTTTATCCATAGAAGTGGTCGTGAGCGAGTGTGTGGCATTAGAGCGCTGCCTGCGCTGCTCTGCCTCTGCTGCCAGAATCCATTTTCCCCCCTGAGTCAGTGAGCATATATTACTGTCCTGATCCCCTCTGTCAGCCCTCATATGTTCCCCAATATGGTTTCACTTTGAAAGAATAATTTGATTCAGTTACATTTCATGCAGAGTATAGTAGAAAAATACCACAAGCTCTTCATCCTGCAGAATCACAACAGAGCTAAAGAACGTATCGAATGACATCTGACGTCCCTTCATCGTCCACCGACATCAAGATGACAACGAGTCTCTTTGATGATGCAGTCGTGATTCCCCCCTGCTGTCGGCTGGATGTGGGGTCCTTACGCTCCTCTGAATATGTAAATCAGAGGAGAAAGGAACCAGAAACTTGAGACGGAAAACAAACGCTTTCAGTCTGTTGGAGGTTTTCTGCTGACAGAACCATTCAGTTGTTTTCACAAATAAGTCCTGATATTAATAGTTTGATCATTTACTTTTAGTGACCAAAGCTGAACCAGATAACTCAATATATAAATACACTCGTGTAAGAATAGGCGAACTAGAAAAGTTTCCTTTCTGGAGAAATATGTGAGACTTGCTGAGTCAAATAACCGAGAAATTACAGGAGGGAAGAAGAATGAAGGAGGAAGAGAAGCCGGGTGTAAAAGTACCAAAACATCTTACTTAAAAGTAAAGATATGGTGACAGTGAGTCACCCACATGAACAGTACTCGAGTAAAAATCTTAAAGTATCTGATATGAAATGTACTTAAGGATCAAAAGTTAAAAGTTAAAAGTAGATTATACATAAATTTACACATAAATGTAGTATATAAACCTATGTACAGATTATACTGTATATTATGGGTCGACTGATTATCAGAATCAGTGGGTCGGTTGGTTGGTCGGTTGATTGGTGGGTCGGTATGTAATTTATGTTTTATGTTATAAAATATCAGTTTGTGAAATACTGACATTTGACAAATTTTAATTTTCCATTTTAAACTCTGAGTGCTGAGTGTCCTGTTGATTAAATGTGGTCTCTTTTTCATGAACTGCTGTGACACTGGGTTGGATTTACACATTATTTATCTCGTTTGTTTAATCTGGAAACAAATTGAGGAGTAAAACCACAGTTTGTTGTTTTAAGGGAGGTACGTGCTGAAATATTTCTTAATGAACAACAGTGTCTCCAGCACACAGCGCTTATATCTGAGTACTTCCACTGGTTGGGTTTTCATCTCCTTATCTACAGAAGAGGACGAGGCCACTGTTAAAAGTTCAGTCTTTTTTGTCGGTCTTTAATTCTGAGATTAAAGTCAGAATTCTGAGAAATAATTCAGAACTCAAATGGTTGTTTTTTTACGGTGGCTCTAATCCTTCTCAGTACCTCTCAACTTACTGTTGGAAAGAAGGAACATTTCCCAAAATGTTGCACTATTTCCTTAAAGGAGTTTATATTCTAAAATTGATTGTTTAAAACATCAATGATTTCCCACCAGAACGTGACCTTTTTCATCGCAGAATTTACATCTTCGTGTTGTAAAATATTTAAAGCAACTGTGATGAAACAGTTGGATAAATGTAATATAAAAAATCTCGATGTTTGAAGTTTCATTCCTTCACCCAGAGACTAAGCCCTGGCCACGGCCCCGGTGTTGGCAGATTTGTGAATTTGTTTCCAGAAAAAAGCTTTCTGAAACTTTGTCAACTCATCTCGTCTTTAATTCTTTTAAAAGCTCCTGCGGAGATACAGATCCTCAAGCTTCTGCAATATTTACTGTGCATGTGTGATGAGCTGTTTTCCTTGTGGCTGGTTTACAGCAGTTTCCATGTGCAAAGGTGTCCTCAGAGATTAAGCTCGCCCTCGAATCTGTAATTCCAGCCGCATTTCTTCCACTGCAGCGCAGGACACGCCAGGCAGAGGATGGCGCCAGCACAATCTGATTTTTCCAGTGAAAAATGAGGACGTAGGAAGGTGAACACCAAAACTCAGATATATATTCATGATGTCAGGATGTGAGGTGAATCTGCCGGTGTGAGAAGCAGCCAATAAAACACAAGTCGCTGCAGCGGAGACGCCTGCCTGGCTTCACTCGAACTGGCTTCAGTTAGCTTCAATTTCCAAGTTGACTTTCCGCCACACGAAGCAAATCAGACAGCTCACGCTACTATAAATAGCTCTATAAAATAGTGCAGCTAATAACAGAGTGCAGCAGACATGTTGATTTAAGTGTGTGTGGAGGAGGCGGATGGAGCGTGTCCACGGCCTCTCAGTTTCCATGTGTTGTGATCCGAACGCAGGTTCATTAATGGAATAAAGCAGGATTTAAAGATTTATTTGAATTCTTTAAGTGCATAAAAACAACAGCAGAATAAAGCGGAGATGCTTCAGAGACTGGAGGGTGTCTGCGGAAACATTTTTCACAAATTAGTCACTCAAATTAGTAATTAGTGAGAATTAAACTGAGCGATTTATTCACATGAATTCCTTGTTCTTCTCTCTTGTGAAGGACAGAAAACAAACCTTCACCGAGGGAAGAGTATAAATCTGAAGTAAACCCTCATGCAACTGTACAACTGCCAAAACAAAACTTCCCCTTCGGGACCATAAAATATATCTTATGTTATCTAATCATAAACTGGCAATAGGACGCTGCTTAGCTTTAACTTCTCGTTCTACAGCAAATCCTGAAGTCACAGTGATGTCACAGTGATGTCACAGTGATGTCACAGTGATGTCACAGTGATATAAAAAAAATTGGTTGGTTGGTTGGATGGTTGGTTGGTTGGTTGGTTGGTTGGTTGGTTGAAATCGTCCTCCGGACACGACGAGTATGTATCAAGACTTTTTACTTAAGTTTTCTATGCGACTCTGGGTGTTTACTCCTCCAGAAGGTTTGGCTCTGCACACGACTGTCAATGTTTTTAACTCTTGTGAATCGGCGAATAACAAAAATGTTTTTAAGCGTATTTTGATGATTATTGAGATAATGTTTTTACTCAGGATTATTTTGGCCAGAATTGTCATCACATTAACTTTTTGTGTTGTTCCATGTTTAGTTCTTAATAAAACTTCTGCCGGAGTTTTGACCCTTTCAGACAGAAACTTTCTCTTCTTCAAAACCACAACCCCAACATCTGCTAGATGTAAGGCGGCTAAAACAAATTCCCAGAGTAAAGATGAGAGGACATGTTGTTATCTGAAGCTCTGGACACCAGGAAACACATTTTCATGTTTTTGAGTTATCATTGCTTGAAAACATTTTGAGATGTTTTACTTCTGTGGAGCCGCTGTGGGTGGTAGAAACATTAAAATCAGTCTTTTTTTAATCCTAGTCTGGGCAAGGAAAGGCAATTTGTAGAAAATAGTTTTAGTCTGAAGTTTGACAAATGTGCTCTACAAATCAATATGTTCACCACATGTTTACTGATTCATAAATGGCCCATTAAGTGTGGTGGGATTGACTTTGCTGGCTTGTGATTGGTGGAAAGTCGTGTTCCCGTAAACCTGCGCTGCCACCTCATTAAGCCTCGTGAACGTCCACATTACAGCCCGTTAGCTTGTCTCACAGGCTGACCTCTTGTGATGTGGGGGGAGCTGAACAAGCTGTGTAAAACTGGGGGTAAGTCCCTCGGGGCCAGACGAGGCTGATTGGATAATGCTATAATAACACAGCAGACTGAGAGTCATGGTGGAGGAACACCGCAGTCAGACTGATCCGAGCCCAGCCACCGCCGTGGTTTTGTCTCTTCACAGCTCCAAACACACTCAGCTCGCCGCTCGCTGAGGAGTGACGCTCTGACGCAGGATTCCTCCCTCTCGGTGGATCTCCTCCAGTGTGTCACAGGCAACAGAGTCTGAAAATCAAACGTCAAACACATCCAGATTTAGAAACAGGGTGCTATTATTGGAGCTGCAGCAGAAGGTCGGACTTTATTTTCAGGGTTTCCAAACATTTAAAGGTTTGAAGTCATCGGTCACTAAATCTGGACAGATTTCTAAAGATACTCATGAACCCCAGAGGATGAATCACATCTGATGATCCCCGAGCTTCACGCTAAAGATGGTTGTCATTTTGTTTTGTTCAGTGTTGTAAAAAGTACTAACAGTCATACAGTATTTGGATTTAAAGTCAACTTACTTGAGTAAAAGTTTTAAAGTATCTGATGTTAAATGTATTAAGTATAAAAGTAAAAGTAAATTATACATATTTACATGTATACTGTATATTATGGGTCGACTGGATATCAGTCTGTTTTGGTTGGTTGGATGGTTGGTTGGTTGGTTGGTTGGCTGGTTGGTTGGTTGGTTGGTTGGTTGGTTGGTTGGCTGGTTGGATGGTTGTTTTTTTCTGGTCAACATTTGAATGTGTCCAATGTTCTCAAAGTAAGGTAAAGGAGCCAGTGCTTTACATTCTTGGTGTTACAACATCGTTGCAGTTAGGAAGCAGAAACATGAATCAAAATCAAACATAAGTACAGATGTGTTCCTCTGCGGTCTTGAATGTTTAAATGTGAACGAGAACCATCAGAATCTAATAGTTGGAGTCTGAATGTGTCGTGATGATGAAGCCCACAACATTTGTAAAAAGCTCTCAGTGACAAGGCCGACATTGTGAGAATGAGCTCATGCTTGTTGAGCGCCCAGACAAACAGCCCCCCGCTACGACTCATTTACTCGCCCACAAGTAACTCTTCAGATGATTTTATACGTAATGATCGATGAAAGGTCATAAATAGGCTGTTTCTGCAGCGGGGGTGAGTACTTACATTTGTGATTGACTGTGGCAGCTCACGGTACGCTGCAGACTATTGTGTATTGTTAGACTGAACACTCAGCACGCAGGTGTGTTACATAATGACTGGAGGTCTCTGGAGATATCACATGTGGATGGAAATGACAACATACTGTGGTACGTGTTCACACTGTTTTAATACATGTTCTTGTTTGAAAAAGTGAAGCCGTTCAGTCCTGGTATCAACATCTGTCCTGAGTGACCACCTGTGATCAGATGTCACTTCCTGCCCTATATGATAAATAAACCTGTCCATCACTAAGACAAACAGACTCCATGTTTTTACTCAAAGACAGAAAGAAGTTCATGTAGAACATTTGCTGAATTTACAAGAAGGAACAAATAATGAAGAATTAGTCAGAGACAGAGTTTCACACAGTGTTTTCAGTTTCCCCTCAATCAACAACTCTTAAAATCACAACATTTGTTAAGGGAGTCTGGTGATAGTGAGGTTACTAGTTCAGTGAAACAGACAGTGTGTTCATGAACATCTGCTGCTAACACTGGCAGGTTAACAGAGACCAGACATGTCATTTACATCACAGTGAAGCACCTGGAGACCAGACATCAGCGTGTCATTCATTGGGCCTGTTGTTGTAGCTTCTTCTTCTTCTTCTTCTTGGATTAAAAACTTCTATGATGAATAGTTAGTTAGTCAAATTGATGTACAAGGACATCAGAGCACATGTATGATTTGCTTCTGCGCCGAAAAAACGACAGAAGTTAAAAAGGAAGACGACTGCTGGTTGGTCAACATGGATGTCACCAGTGAAGAATTAAAAATAAAAATAACGAGGATGGAAATCCAACATTAGTTCTGAACTTTAGTGAGAAACACTGAATGTAAACAGACAAACTTTGTTTGTTTGTAGAAAACCTCCACAGGGGAGCTTTAACTTCCGATAAAGATCGCTCACAGACACATCCATAAATTGTCAGATGGGAATCATCGAGGACAGTCGCCCACACAGTCATCAGACAGCACCAAACAAAGCCAAGTCGTTCCCATGACAAGAAGAGATGTTGGTAGCTCTGTGTAATACAGTGCTCGATACACAGTGTAATGTTGGTCCGGTTGAGGTACTTGATGCTCTGTCCTCATGTTGCTGTTCAGCTGTTAACAGAAGCCACGAGGTGTTTGATCCATTCATGTCCTTTAAAATGAGATTGTAGCTGCTGTGTTCGGTGAAAAGACCAATTTAGGTCATTTTAAAACTCAATCAGAAACACAAGAAGACATTTGTAGGATTTATGAGCAGATTTTCACACGCTGGACTCGCAGATTACTGAGAAATGAAACACTCTCATGATGATTTTACTGTCAGCACAGAGGCGTTTATTATTTATTGACCTGCAGGGTTTTATTATCCCATCGTTGTGGATACTACAGGCTCAGCCAGTTTGGCCGCTTTTCACTTTTTAATGCAGAAATAATTGAAAACATTAAAAAAAAGAACTTTTCTGGGCGACTGTTAATGGATATAAATCTGCCCGACGCCCTCTGGTCTGTTTGGCATGACGGCGTGTGAGCTGTAAAACAGGACAGTAAATATGTCACAGAGGGAAGTACATGTTCGCAACGTTACGTCACAGTTTGAGCAACAATGGCACCAAATAGATTAAAGTAAAAGTAGATTATGATTGAAGCAAAACAAAACACAGTCAGGAAGTCACCCACAAGGCCAAGGGTCAAGGGAGAAATGATTTACCTACATGTGGTGTGCTGGTTGTTTGTTGGTTGGTTGGTTGGTTGGTTGGTTGGTTGGTTGGTTGGTTGGTTAGTTGGTTGGTTGGTTGGTTGGTTTGTTTGTAAGTTGGTTGGTTGGTTGGTTGGTTTGTTGGTTGGTTGGTTGGTTTGTTTGGTAAGTTGTTTGGTTGTTTGGTTGGTTGGTTGGTTTGTTGGTTGGTTGGTTGGTTGTTTGGTAAGTTGTTTGGTTGGTTGGTTGGTTGGTTGGTTTGTAAGTTTGTTGGTTGGTTGGTTGGTTGGTTGGTTTATAAGTTAGTTGGTTGGTTGGTTGGTTGTTTGGTAAGTTGTTTGGTTGGTGGGTAGGTTGATTGGTACAGTAAGATATTCTGCCTCTTGGGGTCAGACTTACCCAAGTTACGTGAGGCAAAATTATATGTGAGTAATGATAGCTTGTTGGCGTTAGCTAGCTTGGTAGCTTCCAGCCCGGTAGGCTTGTTGAACTAACTAGGCTCGCTTCAGCGCATCTTCTTGGTCCATTTTTGATAAGCCAGGAGTTAGGCTGAGTCAGGTACTGCCAAGCCGGCGACTGCAGTACGACCCTCTGTGAGAAACCTGTGGCTGACCCCGCCATGGCTCTGTCTATCTTTACAGTCAATGGGAAGATCAAACATTGATGTAACTTCACTTCCTACTAATTACTTATTTGCCCATTGATGCCTCATAATAATGTCTTCACACCACTCCTTGTACTTTGAGACGATGCATTGTCAATATATTAATATAAATTGATAACAGACACAAATTAATATTTACATTTGTTTTTGTGTCTAATAACTGTGTGTGTGTTGTTGATTGTTGAGAATGTAAGTGGTTAAAAATGTCCCTCAGTTCACTGACCTGACCTGCAGTCGGAAGTTTCCTGGAAATATATTAAAGAAACTACCAGCTGATTATTTACTGCTTGTTGTAAAATAGCAGAATATTGTTTTCATATAATTTTGAATAATTTTCAATAAATGTTGAGGTTATTATTTTGGTTTAATTTGGGGGTAATTTTGAAGATATTTCAGTTGTGTTCCTGGTAATTTACACCTACTTATGACATTTCTGGAGCTGTAAAATGAATTGTTTTGAGTATCAGTCAGGCTCGAGTCAAAAGTTGCATCAAATGGAAATACTCTAGTAAAGTACAAGTACCTCAAGATTGTACTTGAGTACAGTACTTAATTACTTTCCACCTCTGGTTTCTTGTCTGTCCCCTCCAGCTGTTGGACCTGAAGCTCAGCTGTTGCAGCTGTTGGTTCTGGTCCAGCTGTGGTCACATGGTTCAGCTCTGCTCTCGACCCTCCTCACGGTAGCCGGTGTTCGGCCCCCGGGGGCCCCGGTCTCCTCTCCGGGGAGCCTGGTGTCATCCAGCCGGCCCACACAGGCCCGACTCTCAGTGTTTGTGCTCCCAGCAGCCCCCACTGCTCCCTAAACCTCAGGCATCGCCACAAATGGCCGCGGCGGCTGCCAACAAACACAGAGCAGAAACTGTGAGTCTGCCTCTCAGTTTGGCCTCCGCTCGCTGTAAACACAGCCGGCTGTAACGCCGGCGGGGGCGGCACGCCGCTTGACGAAGGCGGGATTCCACATGCTGCTAAATAAATCCACCTTTTCTGTTTCTGAGGCAGCGGTGATGTCATCGAGCCGTCTGTGGAGCGGTGTCAGACCGTGGGCTCGGACGCTCCGATTGGCTGCTGATTGGCGTGGGCAGGCTGGTGGAGGCCACCGTGTCATCACAAAGCCCAGGGCAGCACGGGAACTCTGCATGTCGACCCAGTTCTTTACATCACAGCGGTCACCTCGTCTTCTTCTTCTCCTGCAGCCTCGTTTGGACATTTTTCTTCTTCTGTGTTTCTCATTTTGTTGAATTATTCTCAGTCTTGATCACATTAACTTCGCCTGTCTTCCTGAATGTCCCTGATGTCGCCGCAGTAACGGTGATCACAGCGTGCGGGGCCTTCATGGGTGAATCTGCACATGTGACAGGCGAGCTATTAAAAGCAGCAGTGGGCGTTGTGTTGTGGATAATGTCTGTGGTGTCGGTCTAAACCCGGAGAGCTTCACTTGTTATGATACCAAAGTAGAAAGGAATACAGTCCTGGCTCACGTCACAGGCCTCAGAGTAAGCCGGGGCTTACCAACACTGCCAGAGCGTCTGCCAGCAGCTCTGTGGTCTCACTGCAAACCTTCAGCCAAACACAGTTCAGACCGCTCAGTCAGACCTGCTCATACAGACGCTTCATGTGTTCACCGGTGGCTCAGTCGCTACAAACTCATCTTGTTCCTTAAGATCTCTTCAAACACGCTGAACTCTAGTTCAAGCTGTTGGAGAGAAGTTATCAAAAACCCCTGAAATATAAAGAAATGTGTGTAAATGGACGCTCAGAATTTCACCAAAGTCATTCAGTCCACATACAGACGATCAGTTGAGTTGGTGTCAGTGGACTGTGGTGCGTGAAGGTGCCTTCAGACTGTGAATCAACACTGATGCTGTCAGTTACTCACACTGAGAGAGACGAGTCTAAAGGAGCAGTTCACCCAAAAATCACCATCTCCTCCCAAAAATCACCATCTCCTCCCAAAAATCATCATCTCCTCCCTCCACGCTGATGAACATCAGGGGACGTTCCGTCGTCCACAAAAACATTTCTGGAGCTTCACAGTTGTTGATTATAGAGGGAAAGTCTGCTAGCCGCTAGGCTAATCTATACAATGTAAAATGCAATAGGCTAAAGCTAATAAAGGTGAGTCATTGTTCTTTGTCTCCTTGACTTTTAATATCGAGCCGTAATTTCACTGCACTTAATCACTAAATTATGTACAATTATTTGTGTTTTTTTGTTTTACGACCAAAAGCAGAAAAGAAAGTGAAGTGAGCTTCTGCAGACCAGATGGTTTTAATGTGGACGAGACGCTGATGGTTTTATTTACAGACCTCTGACCTGTTGCTTATCTCGTGGTGTCTGACCCTTTCTGTGCAGGCAGCAGCTTCTTTGTCAGGTATTTACAACAGACAAATTCGTCGGTGTCGGCTCAACTTGCTCTAAAACTTGCCACCACTCCAGTAGATTAGATAGACTGGACAACACATTTACATTTTATTTCTATATATTTGGTTGTTGTTCTGTTGTGATGTCTTCTGTCCTCTTGTATGTTGTGTTTGTACTTCTGTTAGAAGTTTCCCTTCGAGGGACAATAACAGTCTGAACTGAACTCATATTGATCACACGTCCCTGAATTTATCACAGCGAGGTAGACTTTGTGATATCAGTAATATCACATCGCTGTCCGAGGAATGGATGTAATATCGTGATGAGCGACCCGTCTGCAGTGTTAGCACGAGCTCGACTGCAGGTCGAGGGTGTAAATAACGTCTCCTCAGATCCGTTTGTGATCTCGGGGCTTCTGCACACTTGGTGTTGATGTTTTTTGGCCTCCAGCTGCTTCAGTTGTTTAGCAGAATGGTTCTCAAACCTTTCTTGCACCATCAGTGACTGATTTAAAAAACAAAAACCTGGTAACTGAAACACACTTCAGTGCTACACTGCTGCTAATTTCTCCCTGCAAAAATATCTACATATCTTTGTGTAACTGAAGGTTGAATCAGTCTAAACTACTGTTTAATGAAGACAAATGAAAACCCACGTTAATGAAGGAGCAGCAGGGAGAGGTTTCGCTGCTACTTCACGTCAGCATATTTTAACACCAGCAGAACCTCATTAAAGCAGAAGAGTCACACGTGATGTTAATTAGTTGTAGATCTGCCTGTAAAAGACAAATTGTACTTGATGCCCTTTTAAAAGTCGTCTGTGAGGTTTATCATAATGATTCAGCAGTTAGGACTCTAATCCTGTGAGTTTAACATGAAGTTTCAGTTTAAATTCCTCACATAGAAGTTTGTCAAACTGCCTGCGAGAGTCTCAGCAGCATCTGGACCCCCCAGACATCAGCGAAGGAGGGACTGCTGGGAAATCTGCCAGCTGGAGGCAACTTCAGCAGCTTCTCAGGAGGTCTGAGAGACTCTCAGCCAGAGGACTCAGAGACAGAAACAGACTGGAAGCAGCTCTGTCCTTAACTGTCCCGTCGTGTCTGACCTTAGCTGCGATCACAACAGCCTGGAAAAGGCAAACTTCTGCGATCAGTGGATTCACTCGGGGGAGAAGTTGGGCTAATCTTGTCCAACAAATTCAACTTTGGTGGAACTTGACAAGTTGTGTCTCGTTGTGTTCTCACATTATCCCGAATGTTTCCAACAATGTTCAACCCAGAGAAATCCACAAGTTTCCTCAAGGTAACGTTTCATCTGGTGGCCTGTTGCTATAACTTCCAGGAGAGTCAGAGAGTCAGAGGAGGTCGAGTCTTTTTTTCAACTCGTCAAACACTGAGGCTTTTGGATGGCGGCCGACCCGACCTACAAACTCAAATCGTCAGTATTTGCCGAGTTGGGGAAGCCAAAGCGTCATATAACTATCTGATAAATGAATAGATACAGAATAAATAGTAAGTAGAGAAAAGAAGAGGACCTACAATCGAGCCTTGAGGTACACCACCAGTGAGATGTAAATGATGAAATTTAGCGACCAAATTAAAGAAAAAAAGTCTGTCAGAGGATTTGAAATACTTATTCACATTTATTATTAAGAGACTGTGGTCGGATGTGATATGACTGCTCTGCACCACCACTCTAAAGACAAATATGTTATTCCAGTACAATCACTGAAAAAACACTTTAGGACTCATGAATGGAACATTTTTTGACGTGTCTTCTGTTTTCTTTAGATTAATAAAAGTTAATAAAAATATGTGTAGACATGTAAATAGAGAGAAGAAGAGGACCTGGAGTCGAGCATTGAGTTACACCACAAGTGAGTTTTGTAAGCAACCAAGTCAAACAAAAAATGTCTGTCAGACAGGATTTAAAGGACTTATCGAGGACATTTAGTGAGATGTTATTATAAACAGTTTTAATTACTTTTGAGTCCAGAAAATCCCTGAAATAAAGGACCGAGTTCAGCAGACGAACGCTGAAGAAGTGACATCTCGAGAAAAAACATGTTGGGACTAATAATGGAACATCTTGACGGGTGACCGCCCTCCACGTGTTCCTGTCACATGAAATGTAGTGGACGGATCGGGGTGGAACCCAGTTTGTCTGTTTTGAAAGAGGACACCTCCTGTCAGTGTGTGTGTGTGCGTGCGTGTGTGCGTGTGTGTGTGTGTGTGTGTGTGCGTGCTTTGAACACAGGGAGGAGTGTGTGATCAGTATCAGCAGTGACATCACTCCGTCTTGATGTTTGTGTTCAGACTGTTTACATCTCAGCTCGTCTCCAGACACACCGTCACTCTGGGTGTTCGGCTGTGTGTGATGATCCTGGGTGGTGTGTTTGTTATGTGTGTTTGGTCGGGGGGGAGGGGGGGGTCAGAGTGAGGAGACAGCAGTGTCTCCACCCGTCCTGAAGACGCCTCAGTGACATGACGTCATGTTTGACATGCTGGTTCCATGATGCAGCTCGTTGATCATCGTCCTGCAGCAGCTTTCAGAAACTCTGCACCGAGTTTCAACATGAAGTCGTCTCAGTAACTAACTAGTTTAAAACTAGCTGGTTGGTTGGTTGGTTGGTTGGTTGGTTGGTTGGTTGGTTGGTTTGTCAGCAGGATTGAACAAAAGCTACAGAACAGATTTCCACCAGACTTGGATGGAGGATGAGTGTCGGCCCAGAATAGACCTCTTTAACTTTGGTGTCGGCCCAGATAAATGGACGGATCCAGGAATCTTTTCTCATTTTCTTAAATATTGTGAGATGGGATCTTGATGGCTGGATCGACATGATGTTGGTGTGGTACATTTTAAAATACTTTTTAAAGACAAAGTATTGACGTTTAAGAACAAATCCACCAGGTTAATATAAATCTACATGACAATGTGTTTCTCCAGTACCGTCAGTAAATAAGTTCTGACGTCCGACTCGGCTGCTGTGGATTCTTCACATCTTTCTCTCTAAACTTTCATGTTGTGATTTGTTGTTTCTCAAATTAATTTTCACTGGAAGTCGTAAATATTTTACAGCGCTGAACGCCTTTAATGTCCAATCATAAAGCGGCGCCGCCTGCCGCCGCTGATAAAGACAGTAAAGAGTTTCCTCCGGAGTCTGTGAGGAGGAAATTAAACCTTCAGTATCTCCAGTGTGTAGTTGGTTTGGCTAATTAACCTCCCGTTTCCTCTTTTATCAGCTGATCTGAGCTCCAGCAGCAGCAGCAGCCTCGTCGCAGCAGAAACCACACAGTAAAATCACCAACAAGCAGAAAAAAGCTGTAAAATGTAATCAGCTGTTTATTTTCTGACAGCTGGACTTTTGGTTGAATTGAGTTTATAAAGGATGAATGAGTGTGCCGACTGTCGACACTCAGCAGTGAAGGGTAATATGAAAAACTACAAAGTGAATCATGTTTTGTCTTTTATGTTGGACAATATTCTCCACACCTGCAGTGGACAGAAATGTTGAGCAGGATGAACCAACAGAAAATATATTGATTAATAACCTTTTTCTGTTAAAATCACTGTCTGATCTCCAGGTGCTTCACTGTGATGTAAACGACATGTTGTTCCTCTGTTAGCAGCAGACGTCTGTGAACACACTGTCTGTTCAATTGAACCAGTAACCTCAACATCACCAGACTCCCTTAACAAATGTAGTGATTTTAGGAGTTGCTGAGTTAAAACAAACTTTATAAACTGTGTGAAACTCTGTCTCTGACTGATTCTGACTTATTTGTTCCTTCTTGTAAATTCAGCAAATGTTCTACATGAACTTCTTTCTGTCTTTGAGTAGAAACATGGAATCTGTTTGTCCCAGAGATGGACGGGTTTGTTTCATACAGAGCAGGAAGTGACATCAGAACCAGGTGTATGTTAACACCAGGTGTCCACCTGTGGGACTCGGATCACTCAGGACGGATGTTGATACCAAATGTGAACAGCCTCACTCTCTCTTGGCTCAAAAGTCAAGCCGTCCCACTGAGAGCTCCCCCTGCAGGCCTGGAGGACGTCTGTTGTGTTGGCTGTATGTGCCGTGTTTTTAGGTGCATGTGTTCTCAGTGTTTTGGCCCGTTGGACTGAGTTTCTCAGACATTAGATGTGATGCAACCAGAGCAGAGGAAGCATCGAGTTGATCCAGTCAGTCAGTATTTGGGTTTATACTGAATGGTCTCAGCAGCCAGTGCATACAGCTACAGTAGCCCCTGAGGGACAAACCCTGTTTAATGCTGTCACGTTTCCATCACTGGCAGTTAGTCTAAAATCTTTAATCGATAACTTTGCTCTGCGGTCAGGATCCAGGTGGGCTCGGCCACTTCTCACCTCGTCTCTCTGCAGTTCCCTTCGTGTTGTTTGTGCTCTGCTTTGGTCTGAACTCTTGTCTGCTGGATGGCAGGCATGTTGGGCTTGGCTCTGACGACGCTCAGATGGGTGTGGGTCCAAAAAACCAGAAAAGAAAAGGGGAAAGTTAAAGCGAATACTGACATTTAAAAAGATTGTTTGCAGGTTGACTGCAGGGAGGCCAGAACAGTCCCGACTGTCTGAGCAGGATCCTGCTTCACACGGCTTCAGTCACTTCATCAAAAACCGCCTCGCCTCAGCTCGGAGGTGATCATTAACAAAGCAGGACACTAAAAAAACAAACATTCAAAAGTGAAAATGTTTTGCACGTCATGAAATCAGAGCAAACTCTCCGCTGTGACCTCGTTCTTCTGAATGAGGCAGAGAACAGAAATGTTTCTTCTGTTCTGAGCTTTTTCTTTCTGCAGCGAACAACTTGGTCAAACGTCACGTCGTATTAAAACCGCCTTGATCCCGTCCTCCGCAATAATGCATACCAGAGTCCTGGAAACGTCTCAAGGCTGCCCCTCGCTCCTGGCAGCGAGCGCTAACGACACACACACACACATTCCTGAAAATGAGACTAATACACACTGCAGCCGCTCTGTCTAATGTTTAAATTGCTTATCTTTAAAGGAGAGCCACAAACCGCACGTTTTCCTGCTTTCGACACTTCACATCGTCAGTGAATGATGTTACTGTTGATCTGCAGCCAGTCGGCCGCTTCCTGTCTGCGAGGACGTCTCCACCGACTCTTCATCAGCTGCTCACAATCAGGATTATTATTCAGGTTCCAGTCGACTTTACTGTCGCTGCACAGAATACTGAGGCTTAACGGCACAACAAGAAGCAGCGGTGCAGAGGAATGTGCATTTATTAGTACAAGTACAAGTATTTCTCTATACAAGTACACTGATATATTATCAGTGAGTACGCATGTTAATAAAGCACCTTTATACCAGTTACAAGCTACAAGCTACACTATAAAAACAAAGAGAGGCTCAATGATGGAAACAAACTGAACTACAAACACTGAAAACAATAAAAATACTTTAATATTGTCTCAAAGTTATTTAATACAAACAAGAAACAAAAGTACTGTACTCAAGTACAATTCTGAGGTACTTGTACTTTACTTGAGTTTTTCCATTTTCTGCTACTCCATTACATCTCATTGATGGAATGTAACTAAGTAAGTACAAAGACTTAAGTATAAGCAGTATTGGTATTTCCTGCTACTTTATATTTCTTCTTCACTACATCACAGTGATGAGAAGTAACTTAGTGCATTTACACAAGTCGTGTACTTTTGAGGTACATGTACTTTACTGGAGTATTTCCATTTCCTGCTACTTTATACTTTATATCTCCATAATAGATTGTAACAAAGTACATCTACTCAGGTCGTGTACTTAATCAGAATTTTGAGGTACTCGTACTTTTCTTTGAGTATTTCTATTTTCTGCTACTTTGTACTTCTACTCCATTACACCTCAGTGATGAAATGTATCTAAGCACATTTACTCAAGTACTGTATTAAGGTATATTTTGGATGTACTTTTTCTCAGTGATGAAAAGTAAATTAGTACATTTACCCTAATTTGAGGTACATGTACTTTACTGGAGTATTTCCATTTTCTGCTACTTTATACTTCCACTCCACTATATTTTGGAGTAGAAATATTGTACTTTTATCTGTAACTTATAACTTTAGTTGCTAGTTACTAAATATCTAAAGTCTCTTCAGATCAGTTGGGATCTGGTCTCTCTCCTCTGCAGACGAGCTTTATGTTTTTACAATAATAAGAATGATAAATAAAACTACAATATGTAAAGTCCCGTCTCTTCTCTGACGTCCTGTATTTTATTCAGTTATCAGGTCAGTTGAATATTTAAAGCCGTCACATTTAAAACATATTTTAAGAATATCAGATAAAGTGCTGGAGCGGCTCTGAAACGATCCACTCAGAACGAGCCTCGTAGTGACGTGCAGACCGTAAACTCAGGTGACACTGTGACCTGTCGGCTCACCTGAGGAGCACGTTAACCAGACGTGATGTCACTGGATGTAAATGTGTCTGTTTGGGGGTGACAGGTGTGGAAACAGCCGGCTGACGTCCTGCAGTGACACACTTTACATTCCTCACATTGTGAAACATTTTGCCCTGAGATCAACCTGCAGGTTTCCAGTCAGGGTGGTGAAACTGTGTCACATGTTTCTGTCACTCCTTTGTGAGGTTTAGATAAAGATTTCCCAAATCATTCCAGTGGTCACAGCAGATTCTGTCAGGAGTCATGAACCGGAGAACAAAGACGGCAGGAAACAGAGTCGACTCCTGTTCATCACACACGGAGGCTTAAAATGCAGGTTAGTTTCACGTCTGCAGGAACGAACACTCTGACTCACTACAGTTTTTACATTAACAGTTTGTAACTAAAAAACTTGAGCTGGCAGAAATACTCTGAACGTGTACTGAGGAAAAAAGAAGTATTGTTGTATATGTTGTAGCTATAGAAGCTTTAACATGCTAACAAGCTCAGTAGCGTGTGTGTGATCAGTTATGAGCTAACACCGTTTACAGCGTGGATAATTAACAGTAGTGAATTTAATCTGAGACAATCAGTCAGCATGCTAACACGCTAAAAACTAAGATGGTGAACAAAGTAGGATAAACATTGTTCATGCAAAACCTCATTGTTAGCGATTTATTTGTGAGCATGTTAGCAGGCTGATGTTAGCATTTAGCTCAAAACACTTCAGTGTCTAAGTAAAGCCTTAACGATCACTTATAGGCACCACAGTTCATTAAAAACAGTTGGGAACATGAATGTCTGAACTAATGATGATCCATCCGATGGTTGTTGAGATATTTCAGTCTGGACCGAGCAGCGCTGTCCTCTGTGTGGAGGAGAAGTAAAACTGAACGTCTCCCAGTGAGAAACCTTCACCTGTTCACAGAAACACCTGTTAAACTGTTTGTTTTATCGGCTCAGTCACAGTTAAACCAGGAGCGTTTCCTAAAGTTGGCTGTTTATTGAAGGAACACCTTCAGTCAGGGTCTCACTGTGGTTCACACATGTAAAAAAACACCAAACTTTCTCTCCATTTCATGTTTTTTCCACCAAACAGAGACGAGGAGCTCGTCTCTCTGCTGCCAGGTGCACCTGAGCTTCAGCTAACTACATAATTGGATTGGCTGCAGCGTGTGATTGAATCCTGTTAACCTATTTCCTCTGCTCGCAGCAGGCAGCAGACTCCACCCTTCAAACCACTCAAACCATACTGAGATTCAAGGCTGAAAGTCCACACCGTCAGCCTCGCCGAGGATTATGGGTCATTATGAGCCGTTGGTCCCTCCGCTCTCCAAACAAACTCTTAATAAGATCAGGTTCTCAATACTTCCTGACTTCCTGTCTGTGGCCCTCAGCCCCCAGCCTGTTGATTACTACTGACACTGTACATCTAGAAAAAAAAACACCTTATAAATGTTTAGTTTCATGTTTTAAAAGTTAATCAGTCATTTCCTAAAACAGCTGACTCATCTGCATTTGGTTCTCCAGTTAGAATTGCTGCTAGCGCTGAGCTAACATTCAAGAAAACATTCACACTTGCCTCAGGTTACAAATGCTAGTTCTTAGCAAACGTGAGCTGAAGCTGTAGCTGTCAAGAGAACATTTATAGTTTATATATCCTAGCGCTAAGCTAATATTAGCATACATTGTAACCACCCAAGGAATGTTAACCCTGCCTCAACTTACTAAATGCTGGCTCTTAGCTAACGTTAGCTTAAGCTGTAGAGAGAACATTTACACTAATGTTAGCTCTTTGCTAATGTTAGCTAAATCTCTAACTGCCTAACTACATCTAAGATCTCGTGCAGGAAAAGTAGAAAGCCTCACTGAAACAGAAATACTCATTTGCAGTACCAGAACCTGTAACCTGTACTGGATCTCAGTTACTTCCCTCCTGTGTACATGTTTGTGGAGTACAGGTTTGTTTGCCTGCATGTCTGCTTGTATTTACTTGTGCACATGGACCCAGCTGAGTGTGGCAGGTGCTGTGGATTCCCGTCAGAGGTGGAGGAGAGCAGGGGGGTCTGAGTGGAGGCGAAAGCCGCTGTGGTTTGGGGTCTCACAGCTCGGACCACCGTCGGTTTGCTCTGCGGCGGCCGGTCGCTGTGAAGGCGCTCTGTCTCCGGCCACACACTCATCAGAGCTGACAGGTTAATGACGAGGTGGGCAGGTCCAGTGAAGAGTCCAGAGTCTCAGTGAGGGAACACACCACAACAGCACAGCCAACAACCCCACCAACACCACCAACACACCACCAACACACCACCAACACCACCAACACACCACAACAGCACAGCCAACAACCCCACCAACACCACCAACACACCACCAACACACCACCAACACCACCAACACACCACCAACACACCACCAACACACCACAACAGCACAGCCAACAACCCCACCAACACCACCAACACCACCAACACACCACCAACACCACCAACCCCACCAACACCACCAACACCACCAACACACCACCAACACCACCAACCCCACCAACACCACCAACACCACCAACACACCACCAACACCACCAACCCCACCAACACCACTAACACCACCAATACACCACCAACACCACCAACACCACCAACCCCACCAACCCCACCAACACCACCAACACCACCAACACACCACCAACACCACCCACACACCACCAACACACCACCAACACCACCAACACCACCAACAACACCACCGCCAACACCACCAACACCACCAACACCACCAACACCAGCACACTTGTCTGCGTGATTCTGGACTCTCGGTGTGTCTCTGCTGTTTACAGATCAGTGAGTGTTTTATCTCTGATTTGAGGAAAACGTATCAGCAGTTAATGTCCTCATGCATATAAAAGTGGTGGTTCTGAGTCTCACAGCTGCATGTCGGCCCGGTTGTGTGTGTTTTCCTGGTTAGTGTGTGAGGTCTGAAGTGGTGAGCGGGCAGCGTTGGCTGAAGCCCCGACTTGTTTATCCATCGCTGCTTCAGACAGAGACGGTTGTGTCTCGCTCTTCTCACGGCGGCCTGACTGGCCTCTCAGCCTGTCACTATGACTGATGGTCACTTTACAAATGGGGCATTTCCCCCACACAGTGGAGGCCCTCACCGACCCACCACACCTGCACGGTAACCATAAGGCTCAAGATGAACAAGTTCAAGACTCGAAGCTCGCAGCTCTGTAAGTGCTTCTGTCATTAATCTATAGAGTCTGAGCACACTTTCATGAGCCTGCAGATGAGCTGTAACTGCCTCTGTTAGCTAGAAAACACAATGGGTCCACATCATGTCGTCTGACATGGTCCAAGTTCAAATTTGATAACAACATCACTGAAAATTAACATTTAACACGTTTTTCTGAGGAAATATTCAGGCACCTGGTTAAAAAACAGGAGCTGAGGTGGAAAAAAAGACAAAACACATCAAACTACATCAACTTGCATTATTTCCAAGTTCAGGGCTTTAAACACTTAAAGCCCTTAAAGCCCTTATAGTATATAAACTATATATTACTGGATCTGACATCTCATTGGCTACATGATGCATCAATCATCTGGAGGCTGGCCTGTGATTGGCTCAGGAGAGAGGAGGAAGAAGAGGGAGTGGGTCACAGATAGAACAATGAGAATCTATATCAATCTATACTGAGGCGTTTACTTTTTGCTGCTGGTTTTGTGGTGGTGGTCTTGACTGCTGCTAACAAGAGACAAAAGATACAACGGTGTCCCACACGGCTCAATGTTTGGTCCTCTGCTGTTCACTTTACACATGATTAACATTTATTTTCCAACTCAGTTCTACTACATCAATTTGTTAAGGAACTTTTTAATGCTTAAAAATGCTTGAAGTTGGACAAGTTTGTGTATTGACAACAGAAAAGATGTGTGACCTGTAGTTGTGTGTGGCAACAAATCAGGATGAAGAGGTGAACTGCACAGTGATGCTGCCTTTCTTTGTTAAACACGAGGAGGCGACCGCCTTGTTTGAATTAAACTTTAGTTCACGTCCGACACCAGAGATGGTCTTTGAAAAGATGATACCTGAACCTCCATTTTCCTGTTGTCATCTCAATACGGCAACAATTTCTCCCCCAAGACAAACTTTATTGGTAGTTTCAGATCCTGTCTACACCATAATCACAAAAATACATGTCAAGTGTTGTTTTCAATCACATTTATGACTCTAATATAGAGAGGAATCCATATTAGCAGCCTGTGTGTGAGTCATGTTGCTGTTGTGGTGTTGTGGTTACAGGCGCAGGGCGAAGCTGTCGCCTCCATGGGCGGGTTTGGTCGCTCTCAGGAAACCGGCCAGGCTCAAAGTCATTTAAAGAAGTGTGTAAAACACTAAATGAGCTCTGGTTTAACAAACCGCTGCAGGCTGCTGATGGCTACTGGGAGGAAGACGAGGAGGAGGAGGAGGAGTTAAATCTCTCTGAACTCTCTCACCCCTTCAACACCTGGAGAACAAAACTTATCTCCACCTGATCAGGTTCAGAGACATGCTCACCTGACATGCTAACACTTAGCATGTTAATGCGCTAACATTCAAGCAACAAACTAAGAACCATTACATAAAAAATATTAACTTTATGTATTATTAATTATTAATTTATCTGTGTTTTCTTAAAATCCTTAAAAAAATGTACAGAGTTTGGTTGGTAGAGAGTGAAGCATTTCTAAGGTGAGAGCCAACGAAAACACAAAAACAGGAACAATAACAAAGAAAGAAGTTCATGCAGAACATTTGCTGAATTAACAAGAAGGAACAAATAAGTCAGAATCAGTCAGAGACAGAGTTTCACACAGTTTATAAAGTGTCTCCAACTCAACAACTCACTAAACTGACACATTTGTTAAGGGAGTCTGGGGACAAAGAAGTCGCCTATACTGGTTACTGTTTAGTGTATCTGTAAAATGTGACATGTTTAGATCAATAAAATGTTTCTTCTTTCATAAATTGAGTGTAAATGGTGAAATCAGTGTAAACAGTGTGTTCAAACAGCTGCTAAATGTTGGCAGGTCAGACTTTAGCACTTTAGACACAGAAGCAGACAGGCTGGTGCAGCCATGCTGCCACAAACTGACACTTTTTACAAGGAAACATACAACTTACTGTTTTCATTTAATGCTGAATTTACAAGAAGGAGACAATGATTCAGAATCTGTCAGAGACAGAGTTTCACTACGTTATAAAGTTTGTTTTAACTCAACAATACTTAAAATCACTACATTTGTTAAGGGAGTCTGGTGATGATGAGGTTACTAGTTCAATAGTTGGATCAGTCTCCTTCTTCTTCATGGTCTGGTCTTCTTGTGACACCTGTGATGGGACCACTCAGGATGATACCAGGTGTGAACAGGGTCTCTGTTACATCCTGGAATAAAACTCTTCCAGAATCTGGACTCTTGAAACAGGAACAGTTTATATAAAGTGTATAGTCCACCTGACTCATCAGATTATGGAGTCCTGTGTTTGTGTCTGTCAGCTCTCCGTCTCAGTAAACTGGAGCTCTGCTGACTTTCCTCCCTCTTCATTAAAATCTGGGCCACTCTCTGCAGCACATTTAGAAACTCCACCGCAGACCAGGCGACTGTGCGACTGTGGTTAGGCACCTTTAAGAAGAGGATGATAAATTGCTTTTTAATTGCTTGTAAACGTGTAACTGGGCTTGGCCGGCTGCCCTCGGTGCTGATTGCTCTTTGGAGTGGAGGAGCTGCTGCAGAGAGGTGGTGCTGGACGGATCCGAGGCCTGCATGGATACCACTCTGACTCGTCTGTTTGTCAGCGTATTATGGCAACTTAGCACGCTGCATTTCCACAACTCCCCTGCTCCTAATTATGTTAATCTGTGCCAAACATTTTACATTATTTCATAACACAACATGACTGCACATGAAAATCATGTTTTCTGAAACTTGAACTCCACCCAAAACATAGAAATGCCCCCAAAACTTGCCACATGCAATAAGATTCAGCACAGCCGGAGCTCCGTCTGATCTCTGCGAGCTCTTGGATATTTGCAACATGTGCCTGGATGTGCTGATGAATGATGTCATGAACTGGCTCAGAGATTCACCCAAAACAAACAGAACTCATTAAAACTGAAGTCGACACAAATGAACAATGGGGTGTGGAAATCAGTGTAAGGATGTGCGACATGTGTTGTGGAGGAAGGTGCTGCAGGGTGGAGGTCGGCTGTCCACAGGGACACACGGGCCGATTTGAACCCTGTAAGACCCAGATGAAGACCGTCTCAGGTCGAAGTTGACCAGGACAGCCTGCAAGACAGAGGGAAGGGCAGCACAACGTGGCTCTTAAAGGAACAGTTCACCCAGAAAGTCAGAGTCAAAGTTCTGACTCGGACTCGTCTCGTGGATGTTTTGACTCGTCTCGTCTCGTTAATAATTTGACTTTGACTCGTCTCGTCTCGTTGATGGATGTCTGTCGGCAGCCTCCAGTCAGCTAATAGGGCCACCTAGCTCCACGGCTAACAGAGCTACTTGCTAAAGGCAGTTGAAGTACAGTGAGCAGCAGTTAGCGGTCACGCTGCCTCCTGCAGTTTTGGAGCTACCTTCGACCTGTTTCCACTTCTTACAAACCCTCTGGTCAGCTGTGATGAGCTGGTTTGGGATGTGAAGGCTGGCGTTGATGAGCTCATGTGATCACTGGCGTAACACGCTCTGCAGGATCTTATCGCGCTGATTCTGATGTGAAAGCTAAATAAAGCAGTGAAAACGCTGCTGTGTGGTTGTGTGAGCAGCAGCAGCCTCAGCAGCCCTCACCCCCAGTGTTGGCCCTCTCTGGTATGTAAACAGAGCGTTAGTCAGCGGCCACAGTGATCCAAAGTTTCCAGAGCTGAATGGGGAGAGCCTTGCCACCAGGGGCGTCTGAGCAGATGACTAATAAAGGTGTCATTAAGCCTGTTGATTTTCACAGGCAGCAGCAGGTAGACCTTGGCAGGTTGTTGTTTATAGTCTGGGTCCGACGGGGGGAGGCGGGGAGGGGGATCACATCCTCAACTTTTCAAGAGGGCAGGCAGTGTCCGACCCTGAATCAAGGTGTCATTAAGTGTGTTGATTTTCACTGTAGCTTTTCCACTGTACAGCCGGCCGGCCGCTCGCTAGGTAGAGCCTGGCATGTGTCGGCCTCTCAACCTTTCAATAATTATGTTAGCTTTAAGTTCGGGGGAAAAAGTGACCGGTTGTTCCTGGATGTGGAGCGAAACATCTCCCTGAAGGGTGGACCCCTCCGAGGCTCGCGTCCCCGATTGGCCGCCGGCTGCCCAGATGAGGTGATTCAGCTCCGGTCTCCACTCGCCCTGATTAACTGACTTTTTATACAATTACTTTGGTAACAAGTGAGTGGAGGGTGTGGGCGGCCTGTGAGCACTGCTGATGGTTAAATGACATTAGCGATCAGCCGGAGCGTGAGGCCTGATTGGAGGAATGAACCGCGGCGACGGCCGCAGACGAGCTGACCGCAGCTGTCAGCAGCGACTCGAAGAAATGGAAACAGAGCGAGCAGTGAATTATAGAGTCAGTCATTGTTACAGAGGAACTTGTTGTAGTCACTTAATGAACTCTGCACAAATAAGTCATTTGTTATGTTTGGTAAGTATTATTGGACTGGATGGGTTTTAAATTATAGAGGCCTCACAGCTCTGACAGCAGCCCCTACAGGCCTGACGGGTCATTACACCTACAGACAAATGGGTTTGAACTCGTGACCACAACATCACCAGACTCCCTTAACAAATGTAGTGATTTTAAGAGTTGTTTCATGAGGAGCAACTTAACAAACTTTGTGAAACTCTGACAGATTCTGAATCATTGTCTCCTTCTTGTAAATTCAGCATTAAATGAAAACAGTAAGTTGTGTGTTTCCTTGTAAAAAGTGTCAGTTTGTGGCAGCATGGCTGCACCAGCCTGTCTGCTTCTGTGTCTAAAGTGCTAAAGTCTGACCTGCCAACATTTAGCAGCTGTTTGAACACACTGTTTACACTGATTTCACCATTTACACTCAATTTATGAAAGAAGAAACATTTTATTGATCTAAACATGTCACATTTTACAAATACACTGAACAGTAACCAGTATAGGCAACTTCTTTGTCCCCAGACTCCCTTAACAAATGTGTCGGTTTAGTGAGTTGTTGAGTTGGAGACACTTTATAAACTGTGTGAAACTCTGTCTCTGACTGATTCTGACTTATTTGTTCCTTCTTGTAAATTCAGCAAATGTTCTTCATGAACTTCTTTCTGCCTTTGAGTAGAAACATGGAGTCTGTTTGTCCCAGTGATGGACGGGTTTGTTTATCATATAGAGCGGGAAAGTGACGCATGTTAATATCAGGTGTGAACCTGTTTTCTAATGAGCTCCAACAGGTATCTCCTCATCACTGTGACTCTTGGACTGTGATGTTCTGGTCAGGAAGTGAAGAGCTCGGGGGACTGATCCTCTTCATGTTTTGTAGAAAGTTGCTGAGACAGCAGATCTTCAGGCTGCTCGTGGGGCAACAAGCATATTAATGAGCTTCAGTGTGCAGAACGAGGGAAATATGAATATCAATCAAAACTATCATGTGGTTGGTGTCACTGTGTCCTAACGGGCTGCGACATCTTGTTTCTGTTCTCATTCCTGTCTGCAGTTTGACTCCTCTTACTAAGATTTGTCTTTGGTGAATAAATCAATAAAGTTGTGATTGACTTCTTGGTTGCCACGACAGTGAATCAGAGAGAATCTGATCCCGAGACTTTGTCCTCGTTCTGCTTCATTCCTCGTTCTGTCGGGATTACAGCCGGTCGTTCCTCAGGATTACATTAATCTCTCGGCCCTCTGGCTGCTCACAGCTGTGACACTTTTACACTCTGAAAAGCCAAAAAAGCAGCGAGACAGCGAGCAAACAGCCGACTTCTTTAAGTGAAAGTCGAGTCCATTTTTCTCGTGTGGACCGAGGTTTGTGTGTGGACATTTATTTGACGTGTCACGTCATCGCCGGCTGTGCCAAGCAGCCTGGCCACCCCTGCAGCCGACTCCGGGGCCATGTTTGAACTCCGTGCCATACCTACACTGCTCTCATTCATTTGTGCAATAATTGCTGTGACCTTTGAGAGTTTTCCTTCTCGTGCTTCAATATATCGGCTCAGAATTGGTCAGATTTCAGGCTCTAATGAAGCAGAGTATCATGGCTGTCTCCCTGCAGCACACCTCATATTTTAGCTAATTTGTCTGCACTCTGTTCAGGCCCATTTGTGAGTTTGTGTTGAGAAAGTGTGATGTAATGGCTGAATAAAGTGGGAGTGATTCACCTGGATTTGTGAGCTTAAGAAAGTTGTGTTTTCTTAGCTGCAGGTTCCAGGAGTCGTAAATAGTGTCTGCAGAAGGACGGCGCTCAGTCCTGAAACAGGCCGTCGCTCATCGATGAAACGCTGACTGGACACGGATCCTGAATCCGGAGGTGATGGAGAGTCTGAAGGAAAGAGATCCAGTCCAGTTCATCAGCGAAGGAGCTGCTTCCTGTTTGACTGTGAAACCATTTGATCTTCTACATCAGCCACAAACTTTATCAGCTGAGAGATCAGCTGGAGATTTCACGACCGTCCTCGTCACTTCCCGAGCTCGAAAACATGGACCTGAATCAACACACAACACAACTAAACATTGTTTTTCAGGTAAAAAAGGGGTTTTGTGTTTAGTTCCTCTTTTAATAACCAGTCGGTTGTGTTGCCACAACTTTCCTGTCAGAAAAACGTAGTTTTGTCTCCATGAAAACAGTCTGGAGCTCGAAAATATGGACCTGAATCAACAAACAACACTATTAACACTGTTTTCAGTTAAAAAGAGTTTAGTTTAGTTGAGTTCCTCTTTAAATGATCCAGGATCGGTTCTTGTGATGAGAAACATGAAGGTCACCTCTCCTCCTCCACCAGTCTGAGACGATGCCAGTCCTCTCATCACGTTTTGGCCAATCAGGGGCCGACCTCTCAAAAAGAGACCTTTACACACTCCAACATCATGATTATGGAAAATAAACCCAAACCATTCTTCTAACCTTGTCCCTTCAGAAAGACTCCATTTTTCTCTCACTTATTCCAAACATGGCAGCCGGCCCGCGGCCCTCTCCTCTCGCCGGCGGCCGGGCCTTGGAGCTCGGAGGTGTCCTGCGGTTTGCCCAGTTGTGAGCTCACTTTTTATTTACTTACTCCCCCTTCAGCTTCTCCGACGGGACGTCTGGATATGAAGGCCAGGTGAGGAGGTTACCCCGACGGTCTGCTGTCTGAGAGCGGCTCAGTCGAGCCGTCGGAGTCCCAGTCAGACTTTAGGGAACGTGGCTGAGAGTGCGAGAGATTAACACTCCCACACCAGCATGTTAATGGTCTGCAGTCGTGGATCATAGAATTGCCACCAGCCATTACTGTAGTTATGGCGAATCCAGTCGGGATATAATGAGAGGCATTTGTTTGAGTCTAAAAGGAACAGTCTATTAAAAACAGAGCTCGTAAATACTCCCATGTCCACACCTCTTGAAAAACACAGGCCGAGTCTGACAGAAGATAATAAGCAGTAGTGGAGTCGGTTTTAATAACGTGACCTCCCTCGCCTGCCTCCGTTTTTTTTTTTCCACTCGCAGCCACAGAGACCTGCTGCTGGAGTCCAGGCTCACGGCTTCAGGTTGTAAAAGTCAGACAGCTCTTTAAAATGTGGAGGAGGAATGTTTGATGGGTCCAGAAGCGATAAAAGAAGAAGTCCTCATCATCCTGCCTGACCTCATATCTCCGTAGGAAAATGTACGAGACGCAGAGAGAGATGAAGTACATTTACTTTAACAGACGGCACTTCAGAGGGGACTCGTGTACTTTTTACTGCTTTTATCTGACAGCTCCGGCTCATAGTCATTTCATTCTTTAAAAATAATCCTGGTCCTCCGAACGAAGCGACAAAATACAGTCCCAGTCTCTTCTGGAGCTTTCGATCCGATAACATGATCTTCTTGCTCAGTCGTAGATGATTTTCCTCATCGACTTCTCGTCCATGTTGGCTTCAAAGGTTCAGAGTTGATTCTGGATCTTGTAAAAAAACATCTGCAGGAGAGAAGAGATCACAACCTGATCTGAGGAGACCAGATTTAAACCCTCGACGTGCAGTCGAGCTCGTGCACGCTAACTCTTTTATCTTAGCAGCTGCAGTGAAGATATCAGGGTGTAAATAACGTCTTCAGACCAGTTTGGGATCTCGGGGCTTCTGGAGACTTAGATTATAAAATAAAAATCATAATTTACTTGATCATGAAGTTGTTTCAATGAACGAACAACTGATACGTGAGAGCTCGTGTGAGCGTCATCAATTCATTCACACTAAATGTTCATCGTATCGTCTCCAGAGACCAGAGCGTAACTCATCAGACGCGGGAAGCGACACTGACCTCCTGCCGCTGTCTGAATGAATGCAAAGATCTGAAATGCTGCAGCGACACAAAGTCTCTGAACGCCGGATACTTGCAGAGACGACTGCGGCACTTGTGCTCACCGTGGGGCACATTTACAGTTTTCAGTCCGACAGTAAACTGCCTGCTGAGCTGAAAGCACTTGTGTCTTCATGTTCAGTAGCCGCTCTCTTGTTTATTGCTGAACGCGGCTGCTTTTTCACGGGCTTGTTAGACTGTGAGTTTATAATAAAATTCAAATTATGGTAAGGAAAATGTTTACAGAATGTAGCGGGGACTTCACAGCTCCTGACAGAGTCTATATTTATCCAGACTTCACCAAACATCTGGATGTGGTACAGCAGAGAGGCTGTAAACTTACAGTAGGTGCTACTGTACAGCTCCACTTATTAGCCCTTGTCTTGTTCCTGAGACTTGGATCGGATTACTCGACCGCACAGTAAAAAGAGAGAAGGAGCAGCCGAGCGTCTCCCTCTGGTCTGAAAATCCCCTGGCAGACGGCGGTCTGGTGGCGTCGACTTGAGCGCAGGACGGCGTTTAAGAACAACACAAACACCCTCAGCCCACAAGACAAGAGGCTTCGCTGATCATTTCTCCACCATGGAAGATCTTAGTCAGTTCAGAGGCCTCCTGGGACCTGAATCTGATATTTCAGAGAAAGGATGAATGTGACGATCATGTTAACTGGCCTGTGGCGGCGTTGATGTTTGGAAAATACCCAAATTTGAAAAGCTTTTGACCCTGGTGGGCTAATAACCCGGATTACCCTACTGATCCATCAGCACCTGTAGTCGCCAAGTGTGTGATTGTGTCTGTGCACTTATTAACACATTTCTACACATTACACATGTTTTATATACGAAGGATGTTCCAGTAAACAACTTCCCACTGAGCAGAAACAAACCCCAAAAAACATCTTTTCAACGTCTTTGATGAAGAAGTGAACGTTTTTAGACGTCTTTTCAACGTTCACGTGACGTCCACGTGACGTCCTTACAGGGATGTCACGCAGCGGTTTAGGGTTCAAATCCACCCTGTAGCTGGAAAATTTGGCCACAAGAAGTTCTTCAGACGTCTGTAACTGAAGTTGACATTATGTCTAATATTACACTGTAAACACTTAAATAACTTTACTTAATTTTATACATCTTTTCAACGTCCATGTGACGTCCTTACAGGGTTCAAAATTAAAGTTTTTACAGTGTAATTTTAGGCTAAACTACAGAGAGGATTCAAACCCTCAACCTCAGCAGCTGCATGAGGCGCGTTCTTTACCTGGAGAGCTGTTTATCAGCCTGATGACAGAAGATGTTCTGGTCATCGACCCTTCATCAGGTCGGCTGACATGAGGTTGGACAGCTCTCCAGGTAAAGGACGCGCCTCATGCAGCTGCTGAGGTTGAGGGTTTGAATCCTCTCTGTAGTTTTTGTTGAATGAAGTAAATTTTAACCACAAGAAGTTCTTCAGACGTCTGTGACTGAAGATGAAAAGAAGTCTAAAATGACACTGTAAAAGCTTTAATGTTGAACCCTGTAAGGACGTCACTTCAACCAACAGTGAACATCTAAGAAGTCGTCACTCAAACTTTCATCCGGCTCTCAACTGGACGTCTTTTCAACGTGGTCAAAGACGTTGAATTGACGTCTTTTGGACGTGTTTCTGCTCGGCTGGGTAGAAAACGGCCTTAAGAAAATAAATGAAACACTTGTCCCATCCTGATCTCCACCTGTAAACGAGGCCACAAACAAACCTTCCCGTCATGTCATCCTCTGGACATTCGCCGTCTCTCTGTCTCGACTGTTCAATCACTCCAGTCATAAAAAAACCCAGAAGAATCTGAATCCAGTTCAGATTTGAGACGCGGTGCCGCTGTGAGACTCATTTCTTCAGGCGTGTTGTAAATCTCCACTCATCTACTCAGAGTTTGTGAAGTGGTCGGCTGACTGCTGCTGGCTTTTATTTCAATAAAAAACATCTATAAACTGTAACATGTCAATGAAAAGTGGGAAATGAGAGTTGTGTGTGGCCTCGGTCTGTCGCTGCAGCGCTGTCGCCTCCTCTTTGAACATTTCTACAGACACTTCTCACCTCTCGACTCGGCGTGAGACGGAGATCCGGACAGAACGGGAGATAAGAGGGTCGGAGGGGTTAATGCTCAGGGCACGTGGGGGATAAAACATTAGCTGTGCTCTTCGGGAACAAGACTCATCGTTCCAGATGGAAGTTAATTTAAACCAAATTACAGGAGGTGGTTTGTAATAGACAACACATTCCCAGAACAAAGCTTAAAGCGGGCCGGGCCTTGGTTCTCTTACTGTTTGGACTCGGGAGAGTAAAACCTTCACACCCAACACAGCCCAACCCAACAGAAGTCAGCCTCCAGCCTCGTCCTCGCACACCCTGAGTTACCTCCAGGTCAGAGTCAAGCAGCTTCAAACACCAGCGTTCAACCACCAAGTGTCAGGAAGCTCCGTGTTTCCCTTCAGACTGAAGCCTGAGTCCAGAGCCCGTCTCTGCAGTTACATGATGGCTAACAGCACAGACCTAAACAAGCTAGCAGCTGTAGCTGTACACAATACAGCATCCTGGGTTTATCCTGGGTTTATCGCCGCCCGAGAGGTGTGATTGGTTTAAAGACATACGGACAAGCCTGAATGTTTTCCCCACAGACACAGACACAGACACAGACACCGCGCTGTGGACTGAAACTCCTTCATGTTCGAAGGTTTCCTCTCAAAAAAGAGTTTTCTTTTAAATTCTGAGTCAGAATTTTTTAATTTTTAAACCTAAGAAAGACAACACCGCGCTGTGGACTGAAACGACTGAAGTCCTTGAACGTCCTCGTTGACTTACTCACTGTTTTTTTCGAAAACGTCAGTAATTCTGACTTTTTCTGTCAAAATTTGTTTTTGTTTTTTTTCATCAAAAAATCAGAGCTTTCCGTCTTTTGTTTTCACTGACCTGATTCACTGACCTGATTCAGTTTTTTTTGTCATCACATCAGTTTATTTTTGGTTGATAATGAGTTTCCTCTCAGATGTTGGACCTTTCCATCCAGACTGTTCAGATGTTAGAACCAGTCTTTTGGTTTACACTGAGCAGATCCAGTCTTTGTTGTCAATACTTGGATTTATTTATCATGGTAAAAGATGAAGCGGCCCCGTGGAGACGTCCTCGCTGCTCGGTGGACTATCAGTGAGATTAAGCTGATGCTGTTTCCATCTGTGACGGAGCAATTTACAGATCCAGCTGTTGATTTTGACGTGTTTTATCTGCAGGTCTTCCCTGGAGAGAGAACGAGCCTCATTCTGTCATGAAAGCCGGCCTGTGCTCCTCCTGTTTAACTCCCTCTGACATGTTTAAAGTATCAACTCCTTTAACTTAACTCCCTTGTTCGTACCAATTGACTCGAGAGGAGAAGAAAATGCAATTTGGCCTCCGCCGCTCGCGTTTCTTTTTTCCCTTATTTGGGAGTCTCTATGGAAACGGAGCTTTGTTGACGGGGCGTGTTGACAGGCGGCCTCGCCGGCCAAATACACACAAATCCCCACAACTCCTCATGAAGGCAATGCATGCAGGGAAAATCCTGAAAAAGTCACTCGCACAGGAGAGAATAAGAGTCATTTCACCTCCGAACGCTTCAGACGGCTTCAGTTTGAGTCTGTGGAGGATTAAAGGGACATTACAACAACCATTATTATTATTATTATTATTATTATTATTGTTATTAATATTGTTCTTTTTACTTCACTTTAGAAGTAAAGATAAACGTTGGATACATTTTTCAAACTAAAACTTTACCTGAAGACTTTCTTCACTTCCTCTTCCTCCCTCCATTTCCTTTTCATCTTTCTTATCCTTCCTTCTTATATCCTTTATTTCCTGCCTTCTTTCATTTGTCCTTTCCTCCCTCCTCTCCTTGTTTCCTCCCTCCTCTCCTTGTTTCCTCCCTCCTCTCCTTGTTTCCTCCCTCCTCTCCTTGTTTCCTTCCTGCCTGTGAAGGATTTGAGGTGTTGATCTCCTGTCGATGAGTTTACTGTAAAGGTCCGTCTCCTTCCTCCCACCACTGATGGAGGATCTGTAATCTGTTGCAGGACTTTAGTTTCTGGTCCAGAGGATGTTCTGGCAGCAGGAGGTTCCTGTGTCGGGGGATGACGGAGGATAAATGCAGCGCACAGGAGGGTGGAGGTGTTTCCAGCAGCAGCAGCCCTGCAGCAGGGTGAAGTCCAGGTAAGAGTCGGACTCAGGTGTGTTTCTGTGTGACTGTCAGCGTCCTGCAGCCTGCAGCCTCGTCACAGAGCAGTTTGACTTCCACTCAGGAAATAATTAGTCTCATTTCCTTCTTTGTTGGCGGGCGTTATCTGCCAACATGGTAATGGAAGTTCTGTGTCAGTGTTTCTCCAGGAATGGATGCCTGAAGAAAAGAGCTTAGTGAGGATTTACTGATGCACTGTCCTCCTTTTTCCTCCTCGAGCTCGGCCGGATGAGACGCAGAGAACAAACACGATTACTGACGACCGCTCTGTTTCTATTTTACAATCCGGACCCGCTGAACGTTTACATTCAACAGCTCTACACGGCCAAAACTATGCGGACAGCTCACCATGACATATTTTTGTCGGCTGAAGTTCAGATACTCTGTGCAGATGAACTCCTTTTATGATTTTAAATGAAATGTGTAGCAGTAAAAAGCTAATGCTAGGCTACAGACAGACGACATCACGGTCACATGACTCAAACGTCTCCACCACTGAGCGTCTTACTGCACAATTACTATCCAGGTTTTCTATAAACTGATCAATGTGTAAAGTCAGAGTCAGAACAGTTAGTGACTGAAGTCGTAGGTGAGTCCTGCAAACATCCCGTGGTTTCACACTGACACAGGTCGAAACAGACTCAGACTGCGGTTACATTAGTCGTTTGCAGAAACGTAAACCGATTTCTCCTGGTGATGGAGCTGTCTGTTAGCCGCCGCCAGTTTTAAGACACGTAAACATTTAAAACTCAAACGTTGGTTATTTACTGACGGATTTTATGTTGTGGAACAAAACATAGAAATCTCTGAGAGCCACGTGTCCACGGAGCGTTTTTCAGCAGAAAGCGCTTAAAGTGTATGTTGTAGTTTTTATAAGTGTATTTAGTAGTTTTTATAAGTGTATTTAGTAGTTTGTATAAGTGTATTGTGTAGTTTTTATAAGTGTATTGTGTAGTTTGGATGTAGTGCATTAATACCTGGTTCCTGGTTCCAGACTGAACCGACTGATTTATGATAAGAGACAGGAGAGATTTACTCCACTGAACTCGTCTCGTAGTTCCTTAATTAGATCTTCAGCAGCACGTTCCAGCACTTTCCTCCTGTGTATTAATTTAACTGTCGTTATGTTTGGTCTCTCCAGAAAAACAATATGGATTCTTACTCAGACCGGCTGAGCGACTCGGTGTCGGTCGTCACTCAGAGAGAGTTCAGGTCGTTGTATTTAGAAGTCTGGTGGATGGACCTGCGTCAGCTTTGTGTTTCTAAGTGTCTGAAGACCTGCGGTGTTTCCTGGTTGGCAGCTTGTCTTCAGATGGGTCAGTGATGTTTGCAGAAAATGAAGTGAAGGTCGCGTCAGGGCCATTTTTCTCATAATGGCAATACCATGCTGCGTGCGGTGTGTAATAGATATGCAGGAGCAGTTACACACTTCCTTGTTGTGACTCTGTGGTTGTAAATTGTTTTAAAATGAAGGGCAGCAGAAGCACTGAAGGACCTTCTCAGGAGGGAAGAGGAGGAAGGAAGCTTGTTCAGTGTTTCTCCATATGTCCTCGGACACTGGAGAAGCCAAACACTGAGGAGTGGAGTCATTAAGTGAAGAGAGGAGGAGGAGGAGGAGGAGGAGGAGGAGGAGGAGGAGGAGGGGGGGGGAGGAGGAGGAGGAGGAGGACGAAGGCACTGATGGCTCAAACAGACTCGGTGTTTAGGAAAACCTGCTGCAGGTATTCAGCTTCCCTGGATTCAAACCAACCAGATTTTTATGAACATTCCTCTCTGGAATAATGACACTACACTCTGAGACTGGACCACAGAGGAGCTCACAGTTCTGTCACTCTGAAGACTTCTGGTTCTGTTCAGAACATCTCTGGGGTCCATAGTTTGGTACGTATGGACCCTCAGGAGGCCCAGTGCATGTGTGTAAAGCATCATTGTAAATGCAAGCCATTATTATTATTATTATTATTACTATTATAATTATTATTATTATTATTATTATTACTATTGTTATTCAATCATTATCACAAAGCTTGTGTTGCCTTCATCGGCCACATTATTCTTATGTAATTACAATCTTAAGCTAATCATCTATTACAAATTTAAATAAGATAATAATCTATAATATGTAAAACTTGAATAAAAACTCAGTCGGCCCTCGTCAGCACCAGCCTGTTGCAGATTAAGGTGGTTTCAGATCCACTTTATGAACCGATGACAACGAGCCGCCTGCAGGCGCCCCCTAGTGGCTGCGGGAGGTTGTTGTTCACGTGTAAAATAAAAATCGTAGCAGCTCGAGCTTTCGATGTGTTTGTAGCAGGAAGCTCAGACTTTGGTCTTTTGCCCGATACAGTCGTACTTGTGTGATGACGTCATCAGTATTTCTTGTGTTTTAGATTAGTGCGACTGTTAAAAGTTTTAAATGGGCCGTCAGTGGACGATGAACCATTTTGGATTGATGATTCATGCAGTTTCTTCCAAGTTTAGTTGCCCTTCAGAAGCTCTCCAAAGTAATCAGTAACTGCAGCGTCAGAGGAAACTACAGTATTTCCCACAAGAGAAACACTAATGGACCTGTGCTACACTCTCACTGTCGGTACGTCCAGTCTCTGGTCCTCCCTGCACCCTGCCGCCCCGACTCACGTTTGATTGTGACAGTGAAATACTCTGAAGAACAAAAGTCTCCACACGGTCATTTTTATAGCAGCGTTACTGTTTAAAATCAAAGCGCTGCCCACTCTGAGTCCCGTGGTGTCCGGAGACAATAGGCCATTTATTGATGAGAAAACCATAAACAAGGAGTCTGTCTGTAAAAATACTTTGGGCCTGGATCGCAGCAGCGAGCACTTTGAGTGACTCATGGAAATAGGCTGAGTATGGATGGGAAAAATAACACACAACAAAGGGAGTAATTCACAATAGAAAGAAGAGAAAAAAACGGGGAAAACGCACAACAGATGGAGGCTGTAATCAATACTGCAGCGGCTTCACATCTGCATCAGCCTGCGGGGAAGGGAAGCGTCTTTCCATCCCAGCGACCGTGAGGAAAACCAGAGAGGGTGATTCTCCTCTGGAGTCCGTTCATGGGAAAGATAAGATAATGATAAATACGTTAACGATGATGAATAAATACGACTAAGTAGATTTTCCTGCACAGTCCCAGAGGAGGGAAGAAGTAGGCCACCATCTTGTTTCAGCAGCGTCTAAACTACACGGACAGTAACGAGTTCAAACCGGTGAGCTCGACACATCGAGTGTCTGGAGATGTTTCTCATCACTGAGCCCGTTACAACCCGAGCCTGAAGGTTCTGCAAGTCAACGAGCAATAATACACCACAAAAATATTGAAACAAACTAAACTAAAAACTTATAAAATTCAGACATGTTATTACATTTAACAAGATCAAAACGAAGCTTATTGGTCAGAATGATTTCATGAAACATGAACAAATTATTTCTTCACACTCCAAAACTTATTTGAACTGTTTGTCTTCACAACTAGAAAATACACTGAGACCTTCCTGTTGTTACCAGAGAGACCATGTAAAGTTACACATACACAGTAAAATATGTACAGTACACGCTTCAGTTGCTGTACATGCAGTACTTGTACCACAACTGTACATGTATCAACACACAGATACTTCGCTGTCAGGTCATGTCGACTTCTTTGCTCCTACAACACATTTTCCTGAGTGTGTCCACAGAAAACGTCTATAAAAGACTTGACATTTTGAAACCCATGACACAGAGAGAGAACGGCCCACTGGGGACACATTTATTTGGAAAGTTTAGTCGGTGGCTCTCGACTGTTGATCTTCTGGTGTCAGATGTTAAACAGTAGAATATGTGGGTTCACACACTCTGCGGTCAAACACACCACATATTAGACTGTCGCTGCTCCCACGACACTGGATCACAGTCTGGGTGTCAGATGATGGTCCTGGGTGGAGGGTCGGGGGTTTTTTGGTGGTGGTTGGTGGGTGGATCTGTTGGGGATGGAGGAGCCTCGGAGCTCTGCCAGCTGATGAAAAAATCCCGTCTGCTTTAAGTTTTAGCAAGCATTTTCTCATAATTACATTGTCTCGCTATGCTGAGCTGGAGGGTTTGGGGGTTGGGGGAGTAATTGTGGAGGTGGGTGGGCATCTGTGCAGAGCCTGATACCATTAAAGTCTGCCTGAAACGGGGGATTGTCCTGCTAAAGTGCAGGATTTGGCTCCTCAGCTGTAAAAGTCACAGTTTCAGCGGACCTTTGGCAGTCCCTCTAAAGGTTTCAAGCAATCCAAAGCCACTTTTTCCTTTTTCTTTCTCAACAGAGACATGCTAAAAATAAAGAAGGGGCTTTTTAAAGAGTGTGGCTTTTAATGGCAGCATGTAAAAATCTGCTATGTGTTAACAGCTTCACTGAGGCAAACCAAAAGACATGCCTTAGCAGCCTCAAAACAAATTGGGATGGCAAATGACGAAGCAGGAGGCTTTGGATGGAGGAGGTCTTTCTCTCTTTCTTTCTCTCTTTCTTTCTTTCTCTCTTTCTCTCTTTCTTTCTTTCTTTCTTCTCTTCTGTGTTTGATCAGGAGGGTGACGCCCTGAGACTTACGCACAGAAAACACAACCGATCCCAAACACTGAAAAGACATAAAGATAAAGGATAAACCTTTACAAAGCTCCAGTGTACACACACACATATAAAAGAGACAAAGGTGTCGTCGCTGTACCAACAGTTCAGCTTTCATCGTGTTGTTTAACGCTCACAGTCACAGTTTCGTCCTGTGTTGAATCAGTCGTGTGACGTCGGTTCACTTTCATTTTAGTCACAATAGCAGCGTGACGCTGGAGACACTGGAGACGCTGGAGAGGGCAGAGTGGCTCGAACACCGTGAATCTGAAGCACATGTGAAGATAAACCACTTCACTTGAACCATTAGCGCCACCAACAGGTCAACATTTCCACTCGCCCAACAGCTCAGCTGAAGACAGAATTAGCCTAAACTAAAGCCTGAATCCCTGTTAGCTTTAGCACTTAATGCTAACATGTTAACATAAGCTGATCATGCTCATATTTTACTAAAAGTTATATTAATATGCGGCCTGTGCTAAATGTGTATGCATGCTAACTGTACATGGTGCTATGCTTATTGTTAGCATTTTAACATGTTTACATTAGTAGGTTACCGTTAGCCTAGCCTGGTGTGATAACAGTTTATAATATTTACATTTTACACGGATCACCTTAGATTCATCATGAATCCTCAAGGCGTAAACAAACGCTCGAAGCTGACGAGGGTTCGTGCAGGCGGAGGACGGCAGCTGTCGGTGGAGCGAGGCCTGAAGAAGATTCAGGTCGGCAGGCAGGAAAACAGCGTCGCCAGGCTCTGAGACAATCAGGGAAGGTGAGGCACATAAATGCGGATCAAAGCTCCACCATCTGGCTCTTTAACAGACATGTTGACATGTTTGGCAGCGTGGAGGTCTCTCCAATTATACCCCCTCTCATTTTCCCACCAGGTCTAATAGTTAAATGTGGACCGGTGGAGCTTAATGCTGCAGTTTAGGTCAGACGGTGAACTCATACAGGATGTCTGATGAAATAAATCACTGGATCTGTTTCTTATATTTAAAGCGCTGCAGCTCACAGAGGACGGAGGAGTCACTCGATATGTTGCATCAGATACCAGAGAACTGATTCAGTGTCGTCATCCTGGACAGGACGAAGTATTCAGATCCTGTAGTGAAGTACAAATACAACAAAAATACTCCGTCACACGTATAAGTACATTTAATTCATTTGAATGGGATTGTTGAGTTTGCCTGCAGCAGCCAGAGTCTGTCCTCACCTGACAGCAGGAAGGAAGAAACACTTCATTTGTTCCCTGAGAAGAGTTTTGTTGATGTTTACCTGACAACGATCCTGAGACCATTTCTGACAGGAAGTCGGGACGTCTCCAGCTGTCCAGGTCCCTGAATGAGACGTCAACGGATTTTCTAGCTGTGTTTGTGGCAAAACAACAACAACAACAAAAACCTGCTGTTTTTGACATGAGCGTGTTCGTGGTGACAAACCAGATGTTTTTAACTGGAACGCTGGATTTTTTTCCAAGTGGTGTTTGTGGCAGGTTAAACACACCTTTGATGGGAAGTCAGGACATCTTCAGCTGTTTGTGACATTGTTCATGAGACTCTGGGACAGTTTGTAGCAACAAAAAAGCATCTGGATATTTTCATCTGCAGCCGTGTTTGTTGGGAGAACACCTGATGTTTTTCATGAGAAAAACAAAGCAAAACATATTTTTGGCAGGAAGTCCAGCCGGGTTGCGGTGTCTCTTCTAACCCCGACCAGGTGGCCGTGTACCTAAACCCAACCAGAGCAGCAGCACTGTTGTGACAACATGACCCTGAAAACCTAAAGAAACAGTTTGCAGAAACATTGCCAACATGGGTTGTGGTGATTGTGTTGCTGTGGTGGTTGTGTAACGATGCAGACAGCAGCTCCCGTGACCCAAACGCTGCGTCTGTGTTTCCTCTGTTTAAACTGAGAGACCCCCCCTAGTGGCAGAACAGACAAAGTGTGAGTTTAATTTGACACTGTGTCTGTTTCATAAACGTTACAGTACCAGCGCAACACGATGCATAGAGGCTACATTCAGTGTGTATGTGCGTGAGGCCAGACTGGATAATCAGTGTCGGAGGTGTTTCTGAGTTCTCTGCAGGGAAATCTGGGTTGTTTTACCCCCATGAAGGCCTGATTGGTTCAAACCCTGAGGTCTGCTCTGTTGTGGTTTGAGCCTCTTCAAAGCTTCGCTCTGCGCTCAGCTCGCAGGAATGCACATTACTCGACTCCTGCAGAGCCGCTGCAGCCAGGTATCCCATCAGCCACCACATGGCTGCTGTCAGGCTCGGCTGGTGGGAAAGTGCAGCGGTGCCTCATGTGGGGATTTCGATGGAGGTCACAGAGGTGAACATGGTGGCACTTTCCTGTGTGGGTCTCTGTAGCTGCAGGGTTTCCTCTGACACTGACGCACGCTGTTTTATTTTAGTGTTCCTGTGAGCAGAAAGGAATATCGCGTTTATTTTTAATGTGCTCTGGTCTAAATATACAGCTGCCATTTCTTCCACTCTTTCCTCTGGGCTCAAACAATGCGTAAGAAATGTGAAAACATAAAAGCTTTGTTTGGTTTGTGGCCTGTGGAGCTGCACACGGCGTGCATCGTGTTATTTCCGGAGCTGGAATGCGTACCACTGGATATTCTGGATGTGTCATGCAGCGCAGGCCGCCCGCCGCCGCCGCCCACGCCTGCAGCGGGGATGCAGGCAGCGTCTCGTTTGATGTTGACAGCAGCCGTGATGCAACCGGGTGTGTTCCCTCCGGCCCACCAGCTGACGCATTTCACTGGGAAACTCCTTCCAAATTCCCAGAGCTCCCAGTGTGCAGGGCCGGGCCTGGACAGCTGCCACGACCGCGTGGGTCCCGACTTCTTCTGTGGTCGGCATGACAAGCCACAAATGTATGTTTGCAGTCAAAAGCATACAGTCTCATGTGTTCAGTCATAACGATGCACAGAGAAGAGACCGAGGCAGTTTTCTCTTTTCTAAAATCCAAATAAATAAAAAATATCATCAGAGGACGCCATCTTAAAACAGCTCATGTAAAGAGTGAACATGTTAACAAACAGTTCAGATGATGAAAACAAATACAAACAATCAGTGAAGTCATCGTTTGACTCATTATTACTCATTTAAGTCGTGTTGACATTATTATTATTTTACCAGACAACAATAATAAAAACATTTAAATGAGAACAAGTTGGGAACGGGACCAAATCATCAGGAGCTTCAGTCTGATAACTAATGTTTTGTATTAATTTTGACTTGTTAAGTCATAATCCATCTTAATCCTCCTGCTTTTAATGATGTTTATAAATTGTGCATAAATGAACCTGAGTGGAAAAAACATCTGGAAACATCGGCCGTGTGCAGCGACGATGAGGAGGCTTTAACCGTCCATCGAGTCTCTTCTTCTTCTGTGGTGGTTTAATGACTCACACTGGAGAATTAGCGCCACCTGCAGTTCGTCTCCGTCAGTCAACTGCTCATATTCACAGAACGGCGTCGTGGACGGAAACGTGCAAATATTTATATTTTCTTCTGCTGAGTATCTGAAAATAAATCTGTCTCATCGTTTCTTCATGAGTCAGATTTTTGAATTAGTACTTTATAATCTGTGAGATTTGTTTTTGTAAATATAAACAGAACCTGCGGGACACAGCTCACATCCACCGTGACATCGTTTTAATAATCTTATGCAACGTCACAACATTTATTTCATTAATGTTCTTGGATCGATGACGGGAGAGTCGGGCCGCTCCTCCAGCACATCCCAAAGATCCTCAGTGGGGTTCAGGTCTGGACTCTGAGCCCGATGAATCGTGATCAGCTGACCTGACCAACTGAATCAACCCCAGATCATAACACTGCCCCCGCAGGCTTGTACGTTAGGCACTAGGCATGATGATCACTTCATCCTCCTCTCTTCTCACCCTGATGCTCCCATCACTCTGAACAGGGTGAATCTGGACTCATCAGAACCACAGGACCTTTCTCCATCGCTCCAGAGTCCAATCTTGATGCTCCGGAGCAAACTGAAGCCTTTTCTCCAGCCGAGCCTCACTGATGAGTGGTTTTCTAAAGAATCCCCAGCTGTTTGGTCCCGATCGCTTCAGTTCTCTTCACATTGTGGAAATGTTCTTCTCTCACTGTTAAACACAGTCGTGAGTTCAATTCAAGATGTTTCTGCGACACATTTCCTCCTTGAAGATGAAGGTTCACCACGATCCCTCCAGGTTTTAATAATGGGTCGGACAGTTCTGAACCCAGTTTCAGTAGTTTCGGCGTCTCCTGAGATGTTTTCTTTGCTTGATGCAGGTCAATAATTGGACCCTTCTGAAACAGAGCGACATCTTTCCCACGACCGCAGGATTTGTCTTCTGACAGGTTGTTGAAGAGTCAGACGCTCCTCACTGCATCAGTTAGTTCAGTAACACATGAATCACTGCAGTAATGATCCAGTGGAAGGTTCTGACCTGTCTGCTTAGTTAAATCCAGGTGTACGTCACCTTTATTATCTCAGTACGTTCTGCTGAGTCTATTTTTATCACACGTAACTGTTTTGTTTACCTGCAGGAATGAGCTCCACAGCCGCGTCCTGACCTGAGGGGATGTGATTTCAATCGTACAGTAACTTCTCATAAAGTCAGCGTTCAGCGTCTAATATGCTCTAACTACACAGGAACGTCTTTAAACGGGGAATAATTGATGTTTGTGGGATGAATTTCCATGCAATAAGAAGACTGTACACTTTATGACACGGAGCAGCTCTGTGGTCTCGTATGTAACTCCATCCTGTGGGTTGTCATGTCATCATAGCTGTATTCTCAAGTGCTAAGTAGACACAACATTTTAGTGAAATGACTCCTCGTGGTCATAAAAGAAGTCGAGACGCTGCCGCGCCTCTTCTGAAGAACTAAATCAGGCACAAATTGCTTGTTTTGGGCAGAAGTGTCTCGTTAAAAACAGGAAAAAACAGCGACAACATGAACAACAAAGCTACAAGAATCATTTAGTTTCATTCAGACTCTTTTTATTTGTAATGAAACTGTTTTATCTGCAGCAGAAGTCTGAAGTCTTGTGGCGCCGAGAGGCTGAAAAGTCCGTTACAGCAGACAAAACACGAGGCGCTTCTTTTATTTCTGACCTCTGGAGTGCAGCCTGTCGGTCCAGGTGATCGACACACTTCACCTGTTCGGACCAGCACCGACCTGATCAGCAGAGTGTCGACAATGTATTTCAGCTGTGAACATGCTGTGATTATCCTCTGGTTAGGTTCAGCCACAAAAACGTTCAGTTAGGGTCAGAAAACATGAAGATTTGGCTTCAAACACCTGATCTGACGCCACAAACAGGACTGGAAAAATGTCCGGATGTCTCGTCAGAAATATTCAGCTGTGACTCCACTAACACAGTTGGAAAATGTCCCGACGTCGTGTTAAAATAATCTGGTTTTGTTGCCACTATCGTGACAAGAAAACGTCCTGACGTATTGTTTAGAATATTCTGCTACAGCTGGAAAACGTCCCAAAATATAAATGATAAAATCCGATGTTGTCGTCACTAATCTGGCTGGATGTTTTGGTCACTAACAGGCTGAACAACGTCCAGACATCTCATTAAAGATAATCCAACATGATATCTTAGTGAGTTAAACTCTCCCTGCAGTCAGTCGAGAGACGAGCGTCTTCAGTGTCGTTCTTCGCTCTTCTTTCATTGAAATAAGCTCTCCGGCTCTGACAGGCCCGACGCTCCAGCAGCTACGCTAACCTCTGGAGGAGCCATCGTTGTTTTCATCCCGTCTCTTCAAGCCGAAACCTTCAGGATGACGTCAGATAGGAGACGAGGCCCTCGGTGGTGACAGTGGACGCTTCATCACAGTTTCCAGTCATAAAAGGTCTCTGTCGCTGCAGAAACACTCCCGTTTGATTTTGAAGGGCTTGTTTTCTGTTTGACTGCAGAACAGAAGAATCAGAACAAGAGACGACTTGTTTGAGTTTTGTCAGACGGAGCCGCGATCGACTCACATCCAGCAGCTCCGCGTTGTTAATCTGGATGCTGCAGACTCACAATGTGAAGGTTATCTAAGCAGTGAAATAATGGAATGTGTAATTTAAGGATACGTCCTAATCCTTCGCCCTGGTGTCAGTGCCAGGGGAGCCTTTAAATCCCTTTCCTGGTATCAGAGCCACTGATTGATCCGCGGATCATCATTCATCATTCGGCTGCGCTCTGTGTTCCCGTTCCATATTCCAGCCGTGGCTCGCGGCCAAAAGCTTTTAGGCTTCGTTCTGTTTTAAAATATTCCAGACTCTGAAGGACTCAGACCTTCCAAGCGTGAATATCATGGGAACATTTCAGCGTTTCCAAAAGACCTCCACATCTGCTCGATGTCCGACTTCACAGATTGACCAAAGACAGAAGCAACATTAGAGGAATATCTGATTATTATTCCACCACCAAGCATTCAGCACAGAAACACTTTCAAATGTGTCTTTGTTCTGTGTTTACTTCAGCTTCAGACAGAGTTTTCTCCTCAGTGTCTGGAACAGCTCAGCTTTTAATCACCTCATTTACAAATACGGTTTTAAGTACATGAGATTTCTTCATCCTACAGTTTCAGATACATGTGGCAGAGTGTCTGTGGAGGCTGGACTGACATCCAGCCTGTTCAGACCAGGCGGTAACACGAGGCTCAGGTGATCCAATCAGAAGTGGACAGCACGACCACCGAGACGCATCACGAGCCAATCAGCATGTGGAGGTCGTCCACGTATCGTTTATCAAGAAGAAGAAGAAGAAGAAGACTGATTTCACCATTTACACCCAATTTATAAAAGAAGAAACATTTTATTGATCTAAACATGTCACATTTTACAAATACACTAAACAGTAACCAGTATAGGCGACTTCTTTGTCCCCAGACTCCCTTAACAAATGTGTCAGTTTAGTGAGTTGTTGAGTTGGAGACACTTTATAAACTGTGTGAAACTCTGTCTCTGACTGATTCTGACTTATTTGTTCCTTCTTGTAAATTCAGCAAATGTTCTACATGAACTTCTTTCTGTCTTTGAGTAGAAACATCAGCTGCTTCTGTTGATCTCTGACCAAACATCCGCTCGTCTCTGTCCTTCTTTGACATCAGTCTAATGTCATCAGCTTCTTCTCTGCGTCTGAGCTCCTTCCTGCTGACCAAACTCATCAAATCTCATTAAAGCACATTGCTCTTTGTTCTTCTTAATGAACAGCATCACAGCGACTCGCCTGAGCTCTGAGCGTGGTCCCTGTGCTCCAAGATGACCCGTCAGGACGGGACCAGCAGGATCCTCAGTGTGAATCACAACCTGTCCTTCATTTGGAAAATACATTTAAAAGCCCCTAATTGACTAATGAAGCAGATTTTAATAAACTTTTTCCTCAATTTACAAATTAATTTGATTTGGATTTCTCTCTTTTTCCTTTCTTGCTTCTTTCTTTGTTATATTTCTTTCTCACTTGAAGCTTTTACTTTCCCTTCTCAGACTTCTTCACTTTAACTTGAAATGTTTCCACCTTTATTTTAGTTTCTGTCCAACACAACCCTCCGTTTGTTCGTGTCAGGCTTGTTAATAAAGCTTTGGTTGTGCAGAGTGTGTTGAAACGGGCCGGTGCCTCCTCGATTGTCCCTCAGAGATCAGGCGTCTGATTGGTGCGTTCAGGTAGCAGCTCACAGGACGGGGAGGATCTTCATTCAGATTTTTATGAGCAGGCTGAGGTCGGGGGAATTCACCCTGATGAAGTGTAAACTCTTCATGAGGGACTTGATCAATATTTTCTTTGGGCTCGTATCTGATGATTCTCGCAGTCTATTTGTGTCAAAACACGGAGCTGTTTTTAGTCGTATTAAATTCAGTCTGTGCCGGATGAACTGGGAGTTTCCACACAATCCCTCAGTGTCACGACGAGCTGAGCGGGCCAAGAAGATGATGTAGTGAAATCCTGACAGCAGGATCCTGTCGCCGCTCCAAAACACTCACATTAAACACTGAGTGTGCAGAAGCCTTCACCTGCAGCGTCTCCAGTCTGTGCAGCTCACATACGGGTCAGACCGACGCCAGCGCCAAGAGCATGTGAGGAACGACAGCAGCTCAAGTCCAGGTCCAATACGAAGGAGTAAGACTGAGGACGCTTCAGTCTGTTACAGAGATAGCTACTGAAGTTAGCATGCTAACTAGCTAGCCCCGTCCCCTCCAGGTCCACAGCTTCAGGTCCACAGCTGCCGGTCCACAGCTGCTGGTCCACAGCTCCAAAGTATACATATATCTGTACTGTGCCCTCTGGATCAACTCATTATCATTTTATTTGTTCAATTATTATTATGATCAGAATGTTTTTTTATCTGATTGCCGATGAAATAAATAAATTCAAAAGAATATTCTACTCTTACTCTGATGCAGCATGTAATCTGTAAAGTAACTAGTAACTGAAGTTATCAAATAAATGTAGTGGAGTAAAAAGAAGCAGAAAATAGAAATACTTGAGTAAAGTACCTCAAAATCTTACTTAATTACAGTACTTGAGTAAATGTACTTAGTTACTTTTCATCACTAAGCACAAGTACATCAACAGACGCCATCACCTCTCGACACCGGAGATCCTAAGATGGCCGCCATTTGATTGACAGCTCATTTGAGCAGATGTGAGCTTCTGTGCCCGCCCTCGAGCCTACAACAGCCAATGAGTGATGGTGTAGACCAGTGAGCCACTCTCTCTTCTTGCTCCTCTCTCCTGAGCCAATCACACGCCAGCCTCCAGATGATTGATGCATCATGTAGCCAATGAGAGTTCAGATCCAGTAATATATAGTTTATATCCGTTTTTAAAGCCCTGAACTTGGAAATGAGCTCAGCTCTTGTTTCTGACTCTTTGATCTGCACAGTGAGTGTGAAGAAGGAAATAAAGAGCTGTAATGAGTTAATGCTGCTGTTGCTCTCAGGCAGGCGACTCTGAGCTCATAAAATTATATTTTTTTAACCAGGCGCCTGAATATTTCCTCAGAAAAACACGTGTTAAGTGTTCACTCTCAGTGATACGGAGCTGAAAGACTGTTTGGGGAAAGAATTCAGCTTGTAACCTTTGAAAAGAGCCCAACAACATGTCTGAGCTGCAAATGATTCAACAACAGCTTTGAATTGACTTTGGACTGCGAGATGTTTAGGATCATTTGATTTACATTTCAGGACCAAGATGATCATTTCTACTTCAAATACATTTTATTGTTATTTGATTTTTCTGTCAGTCAACAGAAAGCTCAGATATAATGTTCAGTTCTGCAAAGTAACTCAAGTATTGTACCTGAGGGAAATACTTCTACTCCAACACTTCACAGAGAAATATTGCACTTTTTATTTCACTACATTCATTTAAGTGCTTTTACTTCAAATGTGTATTTAAGTACAGTACTTGAGTAAATGTATTTAGTTACATTCCACCGCTGCTAACATGTTGTGGGATGGATGAAGGATGTCAGGTGTGAGTCTCCTGTTCTGCCTCCAACCCTCCGCTGGAGTTCACCACGTCCTCAAACAGTGAATGAAACAACGAGGCAGCGACCCAGTGAAGAGGCTGAGATATTCATGAAAACGGGTCCAAGGCAAACACACAAAGAGATCCTGTGATTCATCGATGTAACAATAGTCTGAGAAAAAAACCAGTCCACAACAAGAGGCGTGTCAGACCACACAGCGAGCGCACACAGTCCACATTCACAGGCTGTAATTCACAACAACGAGCCGCGGCTTCAATCTGCTCGGCATGTGCAACATTTGGTTTGGGATCAGCGTTAATAAGCAAATTGTCGTATTATGATTTCAAAGAGGTTTCGCAATCTGACTCGTATTATGAATGAGTGCTTCTGGCAGACGGATGGAGACGTCCTGATTGGTGGATTTATTTCAGATGGCTGTTCGCTGGCTGGAGCTGGTTGTTTCTCCTGCTGCTCAGCTCCGTCCTGCTGGATGAGCTCCTCGGTGTGAAGTCGTGTGAGAAGGCTCCGGGTTTAACAAACTTATTGGCATTCGGGGAAATGAGCTTTTTGTAGTTTGACCCAGAGTCAGAAAATTCAGATGGAAATCAGTTTCATCACTGTGTGTCCTCTACAGACAGATCCAAGACACGTTTAGCCTAGCTTAGCACAAACTGCCAGTGCAGCCACAAAACAGCATTTGAATGTTAGCTGTCTAGGGAAGTTACATTATTATTATCAGCTGCATGTAGCTACCGACATGTGCAGTCACAAAATAATGACTGAATGAGCCCGGCTTCCATGCTAACGTCAGCTAACATCAGTGTGTTAGCGTCACAGCTTGCAGCTTTATCTTTAATGAAGTAACTTGTCAGGAACAAGTAAACGTCCGTCTGTCCTGTTGAAATGTGTCTGTGTGAGCGTCACGTGTTGCTGCTGGAACGTTTATAACAGTTTATTTGTTTCATTATTTGTTTAAGCAGCTTGTAATTTTGCTCCATCAGTTTGAACTTCTCGTCACCAGGAAGCCGTAACGTCAGCTCTGAGCCTGACACTGCAGTTATTATCCCATTTGACTTTGTTGACTTAAACTATGAAGTACGATATAAATGTGACTACAACTAAAAAGCATTCTTGTCTGAAGACTAAAATAGATGCCAACATTCACACTGATTGACACAAAGAGATGAAACTGTGTTGTTGTCTGCTCGTCCTCCAGAAACTCTTCACGCAGCTTTACATGGTTAAGTGTTGGCGGACTGTGAACTCCTGTGGTTCCCAGAGCAGCTGCGCCAGTCAACACACTGAAGTAACGCTAATCATTTCTCCTTAAAGCTGATGTATCACACTTATACAAACTCAGTCTTTTCCCGGTGTCTCCACTGTTGGCTGCACCGGAGCTGTTTCACCGAACCCTTTACAAGAATTTATACCAGCACACGCACACATCAGTAAATTACCTCTCCCAGCATGCCGAGCAGCCAGAGTACAGATGTAGGCCTAATTATAGAGAGTACTCCTGAAAGAAACTAATCCTCTCCGGTCTTGGAGAGCTTTCAGTCCCAGAGGAGGCTCCTCGACTCATCAGCCCGTAAATCAGCGCTCCATTGGCTCGAGCTCCACTTCCTGCCCCCACGGCGGGCCTCGCACTCTCTGAATCACCTCGGACCCAGAGGATTGGAGCCGCGGGGAGGCCAGGTATATTTGCTTATCTTGCACTGTTGGATACACTGGAATCTGTACAGAGTTTTTTAGGTGAATATTTTGGGCCTTTTGAAATGTAGAACTGTGAAAACTTCCAGTCCAGCACCGGCGCTGCCGGCTGTGGGGTTTTTCTAACCGAGTGTGAAACACGTGGCTGCAGCGCTCAGAAGGAGCCGCTTCAAGTCTTTTCAAGATTTAGAGCTGACAAAGACGTTTACTTACTACATCAAGAAATACTAATCAGAGCGGCATTTCCTCTCTGTGCTTCAGTTCAGTGGAAAGAAGTGCAGGCCATGGTTCAAATACCTTCGTTTAAAGGTGCAGTACGTAAGAATTATTGTTCAAAACATTCAGAATTAACTCAAATTATCAACAGGATGTGAAGAAATAACATTTTGACATTATGTCTAAGACGTCTGTGTATTGTGTTGCGGAGATATCTATGGAAGTTAGCATGCTAACCAGCTAGCCCCAGGCCTGAAAACCTCTTTCTCCCAGCAGTCCAAAGCTCCTGTGCTAGCGGTGTAAACACCAACCACCATCCTTATAGTCCAGCTAGCTGCACACCTAACTGAGCTAACAAGCTAACAGTTGCTACAGTCATGGATATCATGACCTGGGACCTGTTAATGTTAGCCTCAGTCTGTTAGCATGATGGACCCCTTAGCTTCAGTCTAGGTCTGTTAGCACGATATCATGATCACATAATAAAAAACAAATGAATGTATATTAAAACAGAACATCTGTGGCCCGCTTCATTATTTCACCACCTCTTTTGTTCACCTTTTGAAACACCATCAGCTCGCTGTCCTCTCAGTCAGCAGTGAGAGGACATAAACTCCCGGCAGCTTCACCTGAGCAGGTAATAATCAGCTTTGAGTCACACCTGCACGTCAGACTCCATGAAAACGTCTTTTCTTCTGTCGTCAAAGCAGCGCCGACACACCCCGAATCAGACCGCCGCAGAGACTCTGCAGGTAATTGCTGAGCTGTCAGGTGAAAGTCTTTGATGTTCAGGGGAGCGTTTGTTTCGCTGATCATCATCATTGTTCAGTGAGCGGTACATAATAACAGGGAGGCTAACACATCCTGCAGGCTAACACTGACTGTTTATGATATTTAGGACAATTAAAGCTGAACATCCCAATTAGCCTGCAGAGAGTGGGAGCATTGTTCCAGCGGGCCGCAGTGGATGTAATGAGATCTGTCTATGGTGTCTTTGTAGTGTTAAACAGGGAGCGGTCACATTAAAGTAACGGTGAGATCACAGGGAGGCAAACACATTCCTGATGGACTGAATATTTGTTCTGTGATGGGGGAAAGTCAAAAGCATCAAACATTCAGACTTTTGATTTTCAATGAGCCCGTTGCTGCCGCTCCTGGGTGAGGGTGAGGGTTCCTGTATGGACCCATCAAGTACATCACACACCAGACTTCTGTTTAAGTTTTGAGTGTTATATTGTGACCCGAGCCCCAAAAACAAGCAAACCCAGTGAGCAAAAAGTGGTGTAGATCACGTCTTTTACACGTACAGCGACACACAGCGACGTCTTTTACACCTCATTTATGGACATCCAAGACGTCTAACAGACGTCCTCTGGGAGCCAGAATGAAAGTTTTTTATACGTCTTTTCTGGACGTTGTATAGACGTTTATATGTCGTTTGTCGACTAATTCTGGCCGTCAGTGGACGTCCAGATCACGGCCTGGCCCGACGGACCAACCTGTTTTGGACGTCCACAGACGTGCCTGCTCAGTGGGAATGCTCTCGACTACAAAATACACTTTAATCATCTTTTCATTTCACTCTAAAACATCATTAATCATCCATTCCTGAGAGCCTAAGATGGCTGCCGTTTGATTGACAGCTCATTTGATCAGTTAGGAGCGTCTGTGCCCGCCCTCGAGCCTACAACGGCCAATGAGCTTAGACAGAAGATCCACTGTCTGTTCCCTCCCCTCTCTCCTGAGCCAATCACACGCCAGCCTCCAGATGATTGATGCATCATGGAGCCAATGAGAGTTCAGATCCAGTAATATTTAGTTTATATCAGTTTTTAAAGCCCTGAACTTGGAAATGATGCAGGTTGATGTAGTTTTCTGTGTTTTGTCTGTTTTCCAGCTCAGCTCTTGTTTCTGACTCTTTGATCTGCACAGTGAGTGTGAAGAAGGAAATAAAGAGCTATAATGTGTTTCTGCTGCTGTTGCTCTCAGGCAGGAGACTCTGAGCTCATAAAATTATATATTTTTAACCAGGCGTCTGAATATTTCCTCAGAAAAACACGTGTTAAGTGTTCACTTTCAGTGATATTGTTACTAGATTTGAACTTGGGCCGTGGAAGACGACATGATGTGGACTGATTGTGTTTTCCATCTTAAAGAGGCAGTTGAGGGAAAAATTCAGCTTATAAACTTTCAAAAGAGCCCAAAACCATGTCTGTACTCCAAACGGTTCAACAAGCTTTGAGTTGACTTTGGACCGGACCTGAGGAGACGTTTAGGATCATTTCACATACAGTTTCAGGAGTGGTAACAAAACGTTGGTTTCTGATCAATGCCAAGATGTGACATTGTTCAGCAGCACAGTTAGTCTTTACAAACACTGTATAAATAGATATTTTACTGCACACAGAGCATCACAGTCTCCTCCTGCAGAGCTTCAGTGTGAGACTTTTCAAACAGACCATCCAGACGCATTAAGTAAGTGCTGCGAGGAGTTTCTGTTGGCTCCGCTGAGCATCACTGAAGTGTGGGTGGTTTCTCCTCATACAGACTCTCAGTCAGTCCAGCGGGCCACAGAGGCCACGCCAGCGTCGGTCAAAGCCAAACACACTTCTGCTCTTTACTCTGTGAACACACACACACACACACACACACACACACACACACACACAGCCAGATACACCTGAGAGCCAATCGAACGGCAGATTAAAGCTCTGGACTCGACCAGAGGAGACACGTCCACTCTGAGGCTGGATCAGGGTTTTATTTAAGAGACGTCACGGTTACAAGACTTTTATTTTCTCACATTATCTGGTTATTTATCTGATGATAAACAGCAAAAATATCAACTTTGATATCAGGAATAAAATAAACAGAATTTTAGGAGTCAGTATATTTGTTTCTTGTATATACTGTAACATTTGTCCTGAAGGTGGCGCTAAGTGGTGAATTTTACTTTCCAGTTACTTAATAAGTGCTCGCTACAGAATAAACACAATATAAAAACATACATACTGTTTAATGGAAAGGATTCAACATGTATACAAAGGGAAGGATATCGAGACATTTATAGTCTCAGTCGTATCAGTGAAGCCAGGCTGCTTTCACTGATTTACAGCAGCAGCGTGTTGACACCACACGATGCAGTAGGTGGCAGTGTGCATCTGTGAAGCTGTTTGTGGATCAGCAATAAACACAAAGAACAAGGAGAAGATGACGACAACATACAGAAACAGAGAGGTGAAGTCTGTAGTCCTGAACCAGAAACCTGTTAGCATGTTAGCATGTTAGCACATCCTGTTACAGTCTGTGAGTTAGTTGAATGTGTCTTCAGGTAAATGTGTGAAATAAGGTGTGTGGTCACCACAGGCTGAACATATTTACACGTTTTGTTCTCCAACATAAACTCATCATTAAATGTCCACAGTTTAATTATGAAGCTCTTCATGTGTTAAAAACTGTGAGCGGTTGCTAACAAGTGTCTAAATGAGACTACAGAGGTTGTCGGGGACATTAAACGTCCTCACAGCGAACACGGAGACTCATCTGCTCACTAGTCCGTCTTTACAGGCCACTTTAGTTACACACTGTTCTGACTCTGACTTTACAACTTGTGCATTGATCAGTTTATAGAAAACCTGGATAGTAATTGTGCAGTGAGACGCTCAGTGGTGGAGACGTCAAGTCATGTGACCGTGATGTCGTCTGTTTGTAGCCTAGCATTAGCTTTTTACTGCTACACATTTAATTTATACTTCAAACATCACAGAGTGGAGTTCATCTGTGGAGATTATCTGGATGAACAGAACCTGGAAGGATCAGAAACTTGATTATTTTCTGTAATAATCCAGAATCCAGTTCAATGATCCCACTGAGGAACCAGAGAGATGCTGACTGCAGTTAGCTGCAGACACACGTCATCTCTACGTCTTTGCTCACAGCTTGTCACTTCTGTCCTCAGGTGTGCAGAAACTACAGGTCGGGAAGTTTTTTTAAAATATAAAACTGTATTGTTTATTAATTATTGTTTATCATGCAGAACTGAAAACAGAAATAATCAGTTATCAGTGGAAGAAATCCATATTGTGCATCTCTTTCTAAGTTATACAGTTATAAACTGTTAATTCTGTTTATCTTTACTACAAAAAATTACTACATCATGTTCTTTTAAGATATTTAACTCGTCATCATGAGAAAACTACTGCTGGCACTTTATTTTGAAATTAAATGTATTAAATGATGAGTCATCATTTCTTATTAGAAGTTACACCTTATTATATTATTATATTATAAGTGTGCTTATTTACGAACTTTTACCTGCACAGGGTGTTTTATTTTGAAAATTGACCAGATCCACTCTGCCGTTCTGCTGTGTGACTTCCTGTCTGGATCGCTCTGCTCTGGGCAGATTGACGCTTCAGAAACACAATCTCAGGGTTAGTTTACAATTATTTATTAACAGAAAACAATTTTATTATCAGGAAATAGAGACAGTAAAGTCATTGCTGCACATACGACTGCAGCGGTGATGATGTCACTTTAAAGGATTTCATCACAGAAGGACATCCTGTGCTTTTACAGGCTGAAATATTATAAATATTATCTTTATACTGTGTGAAGGAGTGAAGCTGCTGACGCTCCGTGTGCTCCTCCCTAACTGACCGGATGGAAACAACAACCTGAAACTTCAATTCCTCCTTTTACTGTAACTCAAAGACTCGACGTCCGCTGAGCTCCTTAAAACTCAGACGTCAGAAGAAGAAATCCCCATGCGTTAGTCACACTGTACGTTTTCCCACAATCCCCAGAGGTCAGTGACGTGTCGTGTGATGTGTCGTCGTCTGCTGGCGGACGGAGGTGTTACCTTCTGACTCACCTTCGCTCGAGAGAGAAACTGCATCGACGCGTCATTCAGGACTCTGCTGACATCACTTCCTTTATGCTCTGCTCTGAGTTTAGCATCCAGCAGCTATTTTGGCTTGTTTGCCTCCAAACAGCGGCAGCTATTGTTCCTAATACGAGAGCAGTAAAAGTGGTGAGACCTCAGCAGAGTGAAGCTGGAGCTGGAAAAACACATAAAGAGCTCAGTAACTGACTCTGGCAGCAGCAGCTTTTATTTCCTGACATGGAGGCTTTTTATGACCTCTGTCATTTTGGTCTGCGGCGGTGTGCCTGTGGTCAGTCACTGTCTTCCTCCACTTATCCTCCATAATTCATCACTTATAGGACTGACAGACGGAGAGCGGAGAAACTCTCAACGTTCGTACGACAAACTGTGTTTCATGGCAGGAAACTGAAATCTAACAGAGTTCACAGGTGTGAAAGTCACTGAGGTGGTCGACGAAGATGAAGACGAAGACGAAGAAGACGAAGACGAAGGAGACTGATCCAACCATTGAACCAGTAACCACAACATCACCAGACTCCCTTAACAAATGTGTCAGTTTAGTGAGTTGTTGAGTTGGAGACACTTTATAAACTGTGTGAAACTCTGTCTCTGACTGATTCTGACTTATTTGTTCCTTCTTGTAAATTCAGCAAATGTTCTACATGAACTTCTTTCTGTCTTTGAGTAGAAACATGGAGTCTGTTTGTCAGTGATGGACGGGTTTGTTTCATACAGAGCAGGAAGTGACATCAGATGAAGGAGCTCGTTGATGTCAGGTGTGACTGAGTTCAGCCTGAAGCTTAAGATCTCTGGTTTGTTCTCTCTCACGCTTCATGTTGACAAAATGATTCCTGTTGTAAGAAATCTCGCTGAGCTCAGCTGTGAAATGTCTGACGTGCTACAGAAAGAAGTTCCCAGTGTTGTGAACAAAGCTCTGCTCAGTTCTGGGTCGGTGAGATTACATTAATGCGCAATGGATTCTAGGATGTTGAACATGCTCCGACTGAAGGAGGCTCATAAAGACGCTCCCCCTGCAGAAATACCTGCAGACAGGTATGCACCACATGAAAGAGATCCTCTTTACTGCTAACAGTGTAATTAAAGTTCGCCTTGAGGCTTTAGTGTGTGTGCACGTACACACACACCAGCTGCGGCCTCAGACACCGACAGCACTAAATATTTACAAGAGGAAACTTCAGCGACGTGAAGCGTGAGCGCGACGGCTCTGTGTGGTCTGAACGCATCACACAGCTCGTACCTGTCCGCCCACGCCGACCAATCCCGGCCCAGAATTCCCCTTGGATGCAGTAATGCGTGTTTTGGGTGTCTGTCGGTGACACCGCAGCGGCTCCACGTGATCACATGGATGTTTGTTTCCCAACAGAAGTTCAGGAGGGAACGCCGCTCAGCTGGAACAGCCTCGTTTGCATGAAGTCGACGCAGCAACCGATGAGTTTGTTTCTGTTTCTGCTGTTCTGAGGTTTGATTTACAACGTCGTCCACGTGTCGTCGCCGCCGAGCATTCCTGCTCTCACTTTATCTGAACAAGTATCTGTCACGTTTCGATTCAACGAGCTCTGCAGTTTGTAACAGAATAATAATATTACTGAGGACTGAAACTGACAGAATCAAAAGTAATTAAATAAAAGGCTCAGTAAATAAACTAACATGCACCAAAATTATATTCAATAATAAAACAGGCATTCATTCATTTATAAAATGTGACATAAATTAATATTTCTATTTTAATTTGTTTCTGTATTTTATTGCCTTTGTGTAAAAAACCTCTGAAGTCGATTAAATAGGTGAAAAGTTGAATCCCGTCTCGTCTGCGTTCAGACACAAACGTGGATAAAACAGAAATAAATAGGGAGAAATGCAAAGTGAAAACAATAAAAAATCAATATGTACATAAATTAATAAAGTAATAAACAGTACATTCAATGCAAAAGTAAATAAAGAGTAACAAAGCAAAATAAATACAGACGGAAATGAAAACAAAAATATTGATTTATGTCACATTTTATCTCATTTATGTTTAATATTATTTTTGGTGCATTTAATTATGTATTTTTTAACCATTTATTTCTTTTCAATTTTGGCACTTTCAGGCCTCCATACAGTCGCTGAAGCCCCGCCCCATCGCTGAAGCCCCGCCCCTTCAGGTTCCTCTCATGAACCTTATTGATAAAACCTTTGTCGGGTGGTGAATGAAGAGAGACAAGAAATGTATTGATCCTGTTTGAATTGTGTCATGAATCACACCGATGAGAGAAGAAACATTTTATTGATCTAAACATGTCACATTTTACAAATACATACTTTGTCCCCAGACTCCCTTAACAAATGTGTCAGTTTAGTGAGTTGTTGAGTTGGAGACACTTTATAAACTGTGTGAAACTCTGTCTCTGACTGATTCTGACTTATTTGTTCCTTCTTGTTAATTCAGAAAATGTTCTACATGGCGATCACCAGACTCCTTTAACAAATCCCTCAGTTTAGTGAGTTGTTGAGTCAGGAGAAACTTGCATTGATGTAAATCGGTATAAACGTTGTTAACCGGCAGTTAATCCATCAGTTACAGTCGCTATGATTGTTTCTCCTCACAGATCACAAATCAAACTTTGACTTTAAATCAAATCTGATTGAAATTTTAGAGATTTATTTGATTTTACAGAAGTGCCGTTGTTTAGTTTTTTTCCTGCTCCCTCGTCTTGGATTCAGACTTTTCACGCTGCAGAAGAACCTGACAGATCTTTATTTCCACGTAAGAGAAGCGGACAGAGGAGGCGTATTCGACTTCACTGTGAAATGATTCAGAAATGTCGTAAAATAACCTGAAAATAAAAAAATCTCAGGATCTGAAACGACGGCTGAAGGACTTGGAAGACATTTTTATGTCCCTGACTTCAGAAGTTAAACACAGCCCGTTACTGGTGGTTTATATGTTGTAAAGTAAAGTAGAGTCCACCACCTCCACCTACAGTGTGTGTGTATGATTTTTATTTACTCCCTCAGTTAATTTCAGACCGTTAGCTGAGCACAGAGTGGGTGTATTTCATCCTGAACGTCTTCCAATCGACTGTAAACTCTGGCAGACGAGACCTCACTTATTTTATTTCACAGACCTGGAGCCTTGAAAAGAGTCCTTGAACATATTTTTCTCACATATTTCCTCCTGAACACTTCAGTATACTCAGTGTGCAGATGAAGAAATGCAGGGAGTGTGTGACGGAGGAGGCTGCTGAGTGTTTGTATCACTCCGCTCTGATTGAGCACGTCTTAAAATAACTGCACGCTGAGGGAGCCTCAATTAATTTTTCCACACCACCACTGAACAAAACTTTCCAAGAATTATGTAATTTCATCTGAAGGCCCAGAAAGCTCCGACTCACCTCGACACACCGCCCTCTGATGGAGGAAGGACCAAACAGCAGGAGGTTTCAATAAGGCTGTGTGTCTGTCACTGTTTCACTCCTCAGTCAGTCTGAATATCCTCAGTCAATGCTGCACACCTGCACCTGAACACAGCTGCGTGATGCCACAGGTCCTTCATGTGTCCATTCATTTCAAAGTATGTTAAACTTGTTCTTATCCCTGGAAATGTAAATAAAATGTCTCTCCCAGTCCAAAGTACATTCAGAGCTGTTGTTGAACCGTTTGGAGGACAGACATGTTGTTGGGCTCTTTTCAAAGGTTATAAGCTGAATGTTTAGTTCTGTCAATAATCTATACAAGTCTGAACACTTAAAGCAAAAATGATCGTGCAGATGAGCTGTAAGTGCTCCTATTAGCTGGAAAACACAATGAGTCCACATCATGTCGT